>NC_142028.1:13674299-13818130 GCF_982192425.1 Myodes glareolus
TAAGCTTTATTTGTCTTTCTTGGCTTTTCTCCTGAAGCCTTCAGTTCTTCTAGACTAGCAGCTGTCTGTCTCCAATGTCTGTCACCATCTTCTCATATGACTTCTTGCTTTGATCAGTCTGTTTCCAAATTACCCTCTTTTTATAAGAGCATCATTCATATCAGATTTTGCTTCCACTACCACCTTCATCCCATAGAATCATACTTGACCTTGATGATGTGCACAAAGACTGTGTTTGTGCACAAGGTACACTCCCATGCTGAGAGTGGGTTGAGTTTTGGAGAAATGCTACTGAACTCAAAGCAACATATAAACCATATTCTCTTTAATTTCTTACTTCACTTTCCTTTCCTACTCTTCTTATTCTTATCTTTTTTACAATTCTGAAATATGATTTTTATTTGATTTGGAAATTGATTATTGTGTGACAGTTCTAAGAGATGAGATGAATGTTTTATTCAACAAATTCTTTTTTATTACTTCATAAATAATACCATTCAAAATTTTCACTTCCTCCCCTACCCCCACTTCCCTCCTGCTCCCCCACCAGTCCTGAGAGAGGGCAAGGTACCATGCCCTATGGGAAGTCCAAGGCCCTCTCCCCTTTATCCAGGCTTAGGAAGGTGTGCATCCAAATAAAATAGGATCCCAAAAAGCCAGTACATGCAGTAGGGACAAATCCCAATGCCATTATTATTGGCTTCTCAGTCTGCCCCAATTGTCAGCCACATTCAGAGGGTCCAGTTTGATCCCAAGCTCGTCAGTCCCAGTACAGCTGGATTTGGTGAGCTTCCATTAGCTCAGGCACACTGTCTCAGTGGGTGGACCAACCCCTCATCGTCCTGACTTCTTTGTTCATATTCTCCCTCCTTCTGCTCTTCAACTGGAACTTGGGAACTCAGTCCAGTGCTCCAATGTGGGTCTCTGTCTCTATCTACATCTGTCGATGGATGAAGTATTCAACAAATTCTCATAAAAGATATTGATGGTAGTAATTCTAGCACACAAGCTTATTAATCTTACAACTCTTACAACCGAAATATAAGTAAAGTATATTTTTTCGAAATACATTTTTAGACTTTTTTCTTGTTTTTTTAATATTTGATTTATTATTTTATACAGTTTCATGGAAGAAAACTATATTTATATCATTTCCACCCCATTTTCTCCCCTTTGTGCCTCTCAAACCATTTCAACTTCATTACCTTTTTATTTAATTATTAGTGTTACATATATGCAAATGTATATATAAATATTCATGCATATATATATATACTGCTGAATACATTTAGTATTGTTCATATGTTTAGGGATGAACACCTGTGGTTGGGTTGCATACATCTCTTAAGAGTCATTATATCCAATTGAGACATTAAGATAACACATTCAAAACTTAAATAATTCAAAAAGAGTTCACACATGTATACACACATACATATACACCAAAAAAAACCCAAAACAAAAATGTGAAGCTCATTTTGTGTTGGCCAACTTCTTCTGAGCATGAGATCTGCCAGACTACAAGGGAGTATGAGTATTTTGTTGTTGCTGGTGGTGGTGGTGGTTTGTTTGTTTATTCTACAAGTCAATGTAGGGACAAAAATTTTTAAAATACTGAGTAATTTTCCATCTTCTGTCATATTCTTCTAGAGCATTACTATGTCTTAACTTTATAAAGAGAAATTCAACTTTTTTTTTCTTTTTTTCATCTTTTCTCCTGATAGATAATTGTGGCAAAGTAGGGCCTGACTGGGTAAAGGATAGTTATTTATAAAGCCTGTTATTGTAAAGTAAAAGTTTGGGCAAGTTTGTTTAAGGTATGAAGATGTTAAGAGCCAATGGCAATGAACATAGGGATGAAACAATAAGAGTATAATTGGTACAGTTTAATGAGTCCAAGATTTGATATCTTTTCACTTATTGGAAATATTTGATGCCAGGACATTAGAGGACCAAGATCAAGTGGAGGAGATTCTGCTACCAGAATGTAACATAGACTGAGGAGGTTCATTTCAATTTCCAGTTTTAAATTCAGGATATGGTTTACCCCGCTCTTGTGCTTTAAGTTTCATGATATGCTGGATTTTGAACTATACTGTCCAGATTCTGGCAACTGACATTGCATAAATGCCTGATAAAGTGAACTACAAACCCTGGCTCCGGCAGCTCTGTGGGGCGTCCAGCCTCATCATTCTTGTATGCAGGACCATCTGTCATTCTTCTCTGTACAGTCAAGTGTGAAGAGGCCAAATCTGTCTAAATATTGCATCTACACAATTCCTTGATTTTTCTTAATTTCTGCATTGTCTTGTTGCCAGCATTGATTCATGCGAAAATCTATGATTCTCTGATATCCCTTCATTGCTATTTACAAAAGTGAAATTTTAAAAAACATATCACAAGTGTATTATACAGTATAAATTACAGGCCTGTTTCAGAATTACTTATTCTCTTAAAGGTTTTGCTTCATTGTAAATAAGAGTGTATCTGAAAGTTAATATCTCTGGTGACATTACAATATTTAAAAACTATTATATTTTATATTTCTACAACCGCACCAACATTGAAAAGTACTTATAAGTAGAATATTAATGACAACTATCTACTGTAAACATCTGCACATGTCCCATTCAAAAATAATTATTCTGCACTTATCTTACTATACTTCAAAGTTTTTGTAACTTTTCTATATATATGGGAGCAGTTTTCATTTTTAAAGTGTGCTTTTTGCAAATTTTTATGTTACAAAATTAATTCAAGATAGAATCTTTAGTGGTATACCGTTATTTTACATAACTTATGGTAATGTATGTTGACTCATTTTCACTGTTATGTAAAATTAAACTCAAATTTTACTGTTACTGTTTATTTCCTTTTGTCTGCTGAGGTATTTTAGAATTTTCTTTCCATCCAGCTTCTCCTGTTTCACACAGTGCTTCTGTAGATTTCCATCACCATATCTCCTGCAGAGTGCATGCAAGCATTCCTCTAGGGAGAATGGCTGTGTCAACCGATGTGGAGTGCCATGGTGCTCTGAATCAAGTTTATTAATTAGTGAAAAACTATTTTAAAAACCTACTTTGCCCATTTAGAGTTCAACAGTGTGGACTCACATA
This sequence comes from Myodes glareolus, assembly GCF_982192425.1. Lineage (NCBI taxonomy): Eukaryota > Metazoa > Chordata > Mammalia > Rodentia > Cricetidae > Myodes > Myodes glareolus. The sequence continues at coordinate 13,677,416 of NC_142028.1, forward strand.
AAAATCTATGTTTCTCTGTTCCCACCATCTCTTAGAACTTCCAAAAGTTTTCTTTGTAACTATTGCAAGCATAATAAGGTTAGTTTAAATTCTATTATGTGTCACTTGGATTGATAGCAGCTGTGAATTTTCTGTTTGTTTTGTTTTTCACAGTGCCTATGTGAAACAAGCACTCTTGGAGTTTACAGGCTTTACTTCTCTTTGTTTTTTGAGGTAGTTTGTTTTTCTTATTTGTAATTGTTCTAATATGTTAAAATGCAGATCCCTGTATTTCACTAATCTCCCCAGTTTTTATTACAGATTATGTTTTAATTCTCTTTTCTGACCAACTCATTTTCATTGTTATCTCTATTGATTTAGAAATTCTGTACTTTCATCGCTACTTTGATAAGATTAGAATATCATTTTAATGTCACTTAAAAATGTGTATCTAAGGTTAATCTGGACATCCACTGTATCCTAAAATTCCCAAACTGCATCTTATTTCCTTGGAAAGTCCCTCACTGAGTTTCACTCCACTAGTTAACCTTTTCTTATTGCTTTTTTAGATTCAATGGTTAAATAGATTCCAGTGATTTTTTTTTTCTGGCTTGTGTTACTTCTTCTACATGGACCTTTCTCTGTAATGTTCTCTTCTCCCAGATGCTTATCTTTTAACAACAAAACCTTTGAATAATCCGTTCACAAATTTTGCCAGTTTAAATTGTGTTTACTTGTTTTTTATAACTTTGAGACTATTTCATAGGAATTATGAATATTGATGGATATATTGGTTTCTTTTGGAACACTGAAAACTTTTAGAATATAAGTATAAGTGGGTCTGAAGAGCAGCTCCGGAATTGAGATCACTTGCTGCTCTTGCAGTTGACCCAAGTTCAGTTCCCAGCATTTACAGTGATGGTCCAACTGGATGCAACTCTAGTTTCAGGGGTTCTGATGCCTTCTTCTGATTTCCACTAGCAGTTCACTCACATGCACTTACACAGGACATAATTATAATAAAATGTTTTATATTTTAAGAAAATTTATTCATATTATAGAATAAAAGCAAAATAACTAATTTCAACTATGATATGATAAACATTTAAATAAAAATACCCTGTCTACAAATCCCTAATACCTATATGTTACTTTGGTTGGACCAAAGTTATTCACTGATACATGTTTAAACTCTGAAGTCTCTATTCTTATCAAGATACATATACAGACATACCTGCAGGTATGCAGCTCATCAGATGGACAAGGTAAATAGCTCCACCTGCTTGCTTTAAGTCAGGAATGTACAGATATTTGGCTATGTTTGTTTCATTTATTTTTTGTTTTATTATTTCTTCGACTGTTGGCAAATTTTAAAATTTGAGGGAAAATGGTTAAGCTATGGTAAAAACAAAATACATAAAATGGTCATAAATTGTGACTAACTTGCTCTGCTTGCTGTAGTTCTCAAATTTCCATGATGCATTGCTCTAAGAGTTGAAAACTGGTGTTTTGTTGGCAGCGAGGCATTTTCGTGTCTTACTGAACAAAACAAGAACATTTAGTTAACTATTATAGATGAGGCTTGTGTGATCCAATATAGAATTCTCGGCAGGAAGAGCAAGAAGAGAATGTCTATACTAACAAAGGAATATTCTCTCTGCAATCAGAAAGCCGCAGTGTTCATTATTACCTTGTCTTCTTAATGTTGCTATAACAGTCCTGTAATAGTCAGCAAGAAGAATGCATGACTGTCTTGAAATCTACAGATTGGAAAATAAGCAGTATTGATATTATTTGCAGCTATTTATTTCCATGACTTTTTAAAGGGAAATGATTAGATGTTCAGATTTAAGCAAGAAAGCTTTATATAACATCATTATGCAAAAGTCGACTGCATTGATATTCAAAAGGACAGAAACATTAGTCAATATTTCCGGTTGATTCTAACATCACACTAAGGGGACTAAAAACTTGTTCATAGATCTCAAGAGATGGCTCAGCAGTTAAGAGCACACACTGCACTTGCAGACGATCTGAGTTAGGTTCCCAGCACTTGTCAGGCATCTCACAGTGCCCTGTAAATCAGCTGAGGGGTGCTCAAAGCCTGGCCTCTGCAGAACCTGAACTTCTGTGGACATACTCCCCATACAGATTTGCACATATTTAAGAATAATAAAAGTAAGTATTTATTCTAAAAGTGTTCTTGTGATTTAACAAAATCTCACATCTTGCAACAATTTGGGCTTTACAACTCGGCTCAACTCTTCTTGAAAATATTGTCTAAACCTCCTAAACTCTCCTTGCAAAGATGGAGGTCCTTGTGATTTAAAAAGTCAGCAAACATAGAGTTGAAATATAAGCTAGTGTAGTTTGAATGGGAAATGTCCTTTCTGGATCCATGTATTCACAAACTTGGTTTTCAGTTCATAAAGCAGTTTGAGAAGGTCATGGAACTTTAGGAAGTTTGGAGAAAGTACATAACTGGTGATGTTCCTTGACGCCTTAGAGCCAGGCCCCACTTACTGTTCTTTCTGTTTCTGTTTGTGGGTAAAGTATTATCATGCCAGATCAACCTCATACTCCTGATACCATGCCTCCCCGGCTATATTGGACTGTAGACCATGTGAATTTATAATCCATGGTAAATAACTTTCTTTTCTATGAGTCACTTTTTTTCATAGTACTTTATTTCAGTGGTAGAAACAATAACTAATGCAGCTTTAAAGAAATATTCATGAAAATGCAGGACTTTAGAAATCTGGGGGATGCTTTTGTCTTGCTGCATTTTCATGCAGAGCAGTTCTGAAGTGACTTTGCCTCTCTTACCACATCTTTAACAGCTCATGGGATCAAGTAACATTATCTACCTGAAATGTCACTAGAAGTATTAAATAGAGTGGACATGACTATACCCTAGTTTAAAAATGCCATCAAAATCCAGGTATGTTTAGGCACTCTGTAATTTCAGGACTCAGGAAGTTGTGGTGGGAAGACCTTAACTCCAAGCCAAGTTTAAACAACACGAGGAAGCATTGCTTAAAAAGGAAAGATTTCAGAAATATCATCATAAAAATATAAAGGTAGCAGATGCCCATGGCTTTCAGAAAAGGTGTAGCGCATACAATGTAAGTATCAGGGAAGAGAGCAACAACTGTTCTGAAACAACAAAAAACACCATCTAAAATACCAACCAAAGAGTTAGGACCCTACAAACACTAAATAATCATGAATTTCATGAATTAGAAGCTGTGTAATCAGAGATTCTGTCCTGCTAGGTCCCCCAACCATTCAGTCCAAAAGAAACAAACAGAGGTGCCATTTGTAAAGAGAGACTGCCTTTTCATTTTCCAGTCACCCAGAACTGAATAATCACACAAAACTATATTAATTACAGTACAATTTGGTCAATGGCTCAGGCATATACCTAGCTAGCTCTTACATCGAAAATTAACCAATTTCTATTAATCTATGTATTGTCATGAGGCTGTGGCTCATCAATGATGTGTTGGCATCCTTCTCTTTTGGCTAATACATGGCATGTGCATGACTCCACCTTCTTGCCTTCCCTATCTCCGCTTGGAGTTCCTACCTTGCATATTCTGCCCTGCCACAGGCCAAAGCAGCTTCTTTATTGATCAATAGTAATAAAACTTATTCATGGAATACATAGGGGCGTCCCACAACAATGGTGGGCATGGTGCTCTCTGGCTTTACTTCCATTAGTGTGGGAGGAGCTGATTGGGGAAACTCATGAGTCTAAGACTATAGACTATCTAGAGATTTCAAGCCAACCTGGACCACATACTCAGATGCTGTTCAAACAAACAGGAAATTTTTACGTATAAAAATTTTCAATGGTAAAAACGATATAAAAATGTACCACTAATTGTGTTTTAAAAGTGCCTTGAATTATGCCTTTCATTGTTCCCCAACTAATAAGGCCTCATGAAACCACTGCCACCACAGTGAAACTTCACACCTGGGGCACCTGAAACTGTATTTCTGTGCCATAGTCACTCACATTTGGCTCTAGAATATTCTACCTGCTAATCCCTTATGAAGAAAAAGCTTATAAGAATCCATTTGTTGGTAAATTCACATAAAATTTTGGTTTATTTAAATTAAACAATAAAAAATAAAAATGGACTATCCACTAATTTATACTTCAGTATAAAATACTGAAAATTACCAAGTCACTCTTGAAAAATACCAAAATGAGGAGACTGTATAAGTACCAACACGTACTTACGGGGCTAAGGTCACCTGGCATGGTCACATGGAATGAGTTCAGGCCAGTTGGAGGGGGTCACAGCACAACTGAGCCTGTAACAATTTGGGGGAGCAATCAGACGTTTTAAACATTTATGAGACACTGAATATAGCTAAGCAGTGATGGCACATGACTTTATTCTTAGCACTTAGGAGTTAGAAGCAGGCAGATCTCTGTGATTTGAGGTCGGCCTAGTCTACAGAGTGAGTTCCAGGACAGGCACCAAAGTTACACAGAGATATCCTGCCTCAAGAAAATCAAAAAAAAAAATTGAAAGAAACAGAATATATTGGCAATTGTCAGGATCAATGAAGTAGTAGTTGTCAGGATACAATGAAGTTTACAAGCTATATTGGGTACATGAGATTAAGGACTAAGACCAATTGTCCTGTCAGACTTCCATGCTTCTTTGACATCTGATGAATATACAGAGAAACTCAAAGTGTCTTGACTGTTTCTTTGCCTGAGGGAGTGCATGGGTGCCTTAGCAACTGGCAGGTACACAGTGTCTCTGGAGAGTCACGGAGTCTAACCTGAAAAGTCTATGATGCTTGGACGAGCTAGGCCAGGTCAATTCCATGGTTCCCTGCAGACTTTCTGTACCATTCTTTTAAAACCATTCTTTTAAAGATTTTTAATTTTTCAATTATGTGATAGTTTATATGCCTGGTACCCAAAAAATCCAGAAGATGGCATCAGACTACCTGCAACTAAAGTTACACATGATTGTGTACTGCCAACTGGTTGCCGAGAACTGAGCCCAAGTCCTCTCGAAGAGCTGTAAGCACTCTTAACACGCTGAACCATCTTTTGAGTCATTGAAATTATTTTTAATAAAAATTGATGCAGTGTAGTTTGGGACAGGCAGAGATACATTTACAAATAAATGAAAATCTATTCTTATAGATGGGATCTTGTAGTAAAGCAGATGTGATATTTCAATTCAGTCAGAAAAAGAACAATATCATAATTGTCATCTTCAATTGATTTGAGAGGAAACTGAGTTTGTTTCACTGCCTCCCATCAAAAAAAGAAACCAATTCTAAACATACCAAGAGAGAAAAGATGAAAAGAAACTGTTAAAACAAAATAAAGCTATATCTTTAGTACTATATAGTATAAAAATAGTTTATACTAAAACCACCAATCACATTAACTAGGAACTGAAGAACTGACTCAGTGGTTAAGAGCACTTGTTTTTCTTACAGAGGTCTGGAATTTAATTGAGCTCCCAGCATTTAAAAATGGGTACCTCACAGCCACCTAACTCTAGCTGTAGGAGATTTGACACCCTCCTCTAGCTTCTGCACCCACACACATGTGTTTATGCCCACATACATACACATAAGTAAAACTTAATATAAATCAAAAATTACATCATAAAGAAAATAAGAATACATTTACTACATCCAATGTGATTTTAGTATTCTTGAAAACAACACAAAATGACAGAGAAATAATTAGATGAACCTAGAAGCAGCTACTTGCTGTGAGCATAATTATAAAATAATTACTGATACAAAATATTCCTCCCAGTCAGTAAGATGAATATCACAGTCTAAGATGGAAAATATATTTGCCTCAGTGGTCAACATTTTTATAAATGTAGGAATTTAAATTATTTTCCGTCTTCTAGGCAGCACTTCAGTTTTAGAAAACCAAATTTAACCAGGTAACATATCTGTAAAGCTAGCAAGAAGAAAGTTGATTGATTTTATTTTAAAACTGGTAAAAATATAGACCAATTATAGCCTTCATACTTTGCTAATGCACTTAAAGGAAAGAGTGAGGAGATTGTCATCTTTAAAGCCTTTTCCACAATGAAGGGAGACATGCGGCACAAGGGGAAAATCTATACACAGATACATAATGTGTTTGACTCTAAAACATCCATTTAATTCTTCCATGAATCGGAATGTTGTCATGTTTTGAACGCTCAATATCGGATCACTGAGGCAGTTTTCATCATTCTCTTCTTTCATTTGATATAAACGCCATTTCGCTTATTGTCTTTACAGAACTGAGTTGTTTATAAGAGGGCTACCTTTAAATTTAGAATGCATGGGCCCTGAAAACAAAGATGCCAATGTGAAATTGAATTCTGCCCAGTTCTTTAGACTGCATATGGAGGAGAGTCTCTGGGTGTTCTCTCTGCATACCTTGTAATTAAAATACAAGCCTACGTGGTATTTAAAGCAGGTGTGAGCTCAAACTGTTAATTGCACCATAAATTCAGTCTCTTGCACCTGAAGAGGATCCGTTTATATGCACATTTTCAAACATATTATAAAGAATTGCCAACATATGTTGTGCCTTCTCCACTATTTAGTCACAGAACAGGCAGCAGCCATTCAGCAGAGCAAGTGTGATGCAGGTGTTAACGGCATCACAGATGTGATAAGACTCAGAAAGAACTGTAATTCAGCACAGCAGGCAGAGTTATTTCCTGGAAACTTTCTTTCAAACTCTTCTATATAGCATAAGATCATGTCGTTGAAGCTATTATAAAGATTGAGTTAAAGGGAGGCAAATTAAAAGAGAGTTAAAGAGCAAGTAATCTACTTCCATAAGGTTGGAAGTTACAGTTTTCTTTTGAAGTGCTGAACTATTCCTTGAACTCTGATAAAATTTTGATAAACCTGTTTATCACCAGGAAAGCAATCATTTCTCCAGGAGATCTTGATGTTAGATGTTCTGAAGTTTACACCTATCTGTTACCTCAAAGCACTCTTCTAGGAAAAAGGTAACGAACTCGGGATATTATTACACGGAAAAGGTTAAATTCATTCCAGTTACTGTTAATACAGTATTCAGAGTAGGTTGAAATGCAATGAAACTAGACTAATGAAAAATGTTATAATTCAAATAATTTTAAATTCTTTAAAATGTGTAGCCTTTAAATTTTAAGGCAAAATATTCCTTAGACATAAGATTTTGGCCTTTCAAAATTTCATTGGGTCTCAGCCAATGACCTATTAAGACCTCAAACCCTTTGTGGATTGTTTAGGGCAGATTTCTGTGGATTTCTGCCCATGCCTGTGATGTTGCATTAAGAATTGCTTTGGGTCAGTGAAACAAATGCCAACATCTATTCCAACCATTGACTTAAAATTAATTATATCATAATATCATCTTTACAAGATTGTGTAGGAAGGCCTTTTGTGTATTAGGGGAGAAAGAAAGCTTAACAATGGATAATAAAACATATAAGTAATTAAAAACGATAATGGATATATGTTTAATGGATAATTAAAACATATAAGTAATGTATAACAAAGGGTGAGGCAAAATTAGTATGAAAGAGATTACACAAAGTAAACTTGGCAGTAAGAGTTTCTTCATCCTTTGTCACCCATTCAATAAACATTTAAGTTTGTATGTGACCTTGACTGGACCATACATACAGATATTTACTCAAAATTTTTCTGGGTAATTCTGTGAGGATATTATTTCCTTGTGTGAGATTAACATTTAATCAGTGAAACCTGAGTGGAACGCTTTGTCCTCCATGAAGCAGATTGATCTCATTCAACCACTGAAAGATAAAACAGAACAAAAACTCCTTTCATTTGAGGACCAAAGAATTCTACCAGCAGATGCCCTCAGACATGAACTGCAGTGCTGGCTCTTCATTGAGCTTCCAGACACATAGCTCAGTTCTTGCAAGTTTCTATAAATATATGAACCAAATTTCAAAAATAAATACCTCACATCAACATATAATACATTTATTGAGCTCTCTCTCCTTTTGCTTCCCCGTTCTCTCTCCCCAATGTGTGTGTGTGTGTGTGTGTGTGTGTGTGTGTGTGTGTGTGTGTGAGAGAGAGAGAGAGAGAGAGAGAGAGAGAGAGAGAGAATAATATTTAAACAGCTTTGGGTACCCGAGTTGTTGCTATAAGTGAAAAACTTAATTCTGAATTCATTATTTATATTTTTATAGAACAATAAATCAGAAAGAGGAATATAGATACAAAGATAAGATAAATGATAGATATGGTAGACTGAGAGGTGGTTGATAGATTATAAATAATAGATTAGAGAAACAAAAAAGATACATGGGTAATTAGCTAATAGATTAGATAGATGATAAATAGGTAGATGATAGATGATAAATAGATAGATGATAGATGGTGATAGATGATGATGATGATAGATAGATGATAGATAGATGATAGATAGATAGATAAAAGATTGATTAGGCAGATTGTCCTGTATGACTGTGGACGCTGAGGACTTTCATCACTTTAATCCATAGGGAACAGAGATCCAGAAGCATGACTGAGTTCAATTCAAAGACTGTCAGTACTTGCAAAACTTATGTTACATCTCTCAGTGTAAGACAAAGGTTTAAGGATCCAGGATTCATCCGATGCTTAGCAAAAAACCCGTTAGCTTAGTGAGTGACAGTACAGATGACTGAATTCTATAGGACTGCACTTCTGAGCATCCCATTGTTGCAGTTCTGAAACAGTAGCATCCTCTCAGATGGCCAGTCAGCTACTTCATAGCAAACTGATGACATTTGATCACAGTTGCCACAGGCTGAGCAGGACTCTTAGCACTGTTTCTGTCTTTCTTTTTTGTTTGTTTGTTTTTTCCTCTGTTCAGAGATTTGCCTCCCTGTATGACATGATTTGTCTAACCCTCTATTGCCCACTTTGTGAAGCACAGTATTCTTCACTGCTTGATTATTTGTGGCACTTCCTCCACTGTAATTAATATTCATGCTCAAGGAATGTTCTCTTATCCTGAAGCAGCTGGCTTGACAGAATGGTGGCACAACCTTTTAAAGATTCAGTTACTGCGCCAACTGCATGGCAGTAACTTGTAGGCGGGGGCAAGAGTTTCTAAAAGTTGCAGAATTAGTATCCAACATATGGTCCTGTCTTTCACACATAGGATTCAAAACTATAGGACTCAAGAATGGAAATAAGAGAAACATTGCTTATGGTTATGTCTAATAGTTCACTGGCAAAATCTTTACTTCTTGTTCTCATCCACCTTAGTTCTACTTGCACTGATATTTTATTGCCAGAGAAATAAAAACTTCTATGAGGACTCACACAAATAAACTAAAAATTCAAACTCATTCAAATTCTCTTGGTTCCTTGTTCTAAATTAGCAGGTGAGTAAGGGAGGTACTGTGCTGACTGACACTATGACTACAGAATACCAACTAGACAGTTATTCCACAGTTGACATCATACAAGGTTTCCTGGGACTGCTTTTGATATCACCATATCTTGTCATTAAGATCAATGAAATTCTACAGCAATCAGTCTGGTCAGATTTGTAGTGACCCAAAGTCTTCAGAAATGGGCTTGAATAGCTCTAAAAGATGACAAATCACAAACATTTGCATAACATCTTAAGAGGTGTGAAATTAGAATATGGTACTTGCTAACAGCAGCAATGATTGGTTAATCATAGAAAAAGGGTTATGCTAGTGTTGACTATTTCTCCAGGATTCTGGTGGTATATTCCAACAATAGATTGTTTAAAATTAAACCCCTTTTCTCTTTTTGTCTCTTCCTCTAAAGTTCAATTTCTTTGAGGAATTATTTTATAATATCAACAGCCTGAAGTGGCTCAACCTGTTTAATTTTTAGAATGAAATCATAGAAGTTAAATGTTCAGGCAAAATAAACATGAGTAAAGTTTTGCTGTATCTGACCTTCAAATGAATTGGCATAATCTAATGGTATAAATAATCTTTGTGGTCAACTTGAGTTACCTGGGAAGAGAAAATTCAACTGGGAATTTTATTGATGCTACTTTGATGGAAGAGCAGATTCTCCTGTGTTCTGTAAGAAAGGTGGCTGAGCAACCCACAATGTGCCAACCTGTGAGCATCATTTCTCTATGCTCTGTGCTTCAGTTTCTGCCTCTAGGTCACATCCTGCATTTAGTTTCTGCCATAGCTTCTACTATGTCCTCTTCAACTTGCTTTTGTTCAATGTTTTATCACAGCAACACAAAGAAAACTGGAACAGAAGTCTATTCCAGAGTGGCATTATTGCTGTGATGTGCATATTCATGTTGTTTGGGGAAAGAAATCTGGAGCTTTTGATTAAACAACCATGGAGTGCTAGGAAGTTAATGGGCTGTTTGAGGGGAACTTTGAAATTAATAGAAATGAGGATGATGGAGAGCCTGCTTGTGAAGTCCAGAGGGAAGCAAACACAATTGGGGCCATGTGTGTGATATGTTTATGTTGAGGTTCTATGAAAGTGAAACTTGCTGTCCCTTTTTAGGGCTGTGGATACTGGTTAGAAATCACCTGTGTTTAATATAAGACCATCATCATTGAGGTGTAATCTTTTGAAAAGCATTTTCTCAGAATCAACTCACAGAAACTGTGGCCCAGTGGGAGGCCAAGGATGTACATCATACCGGGAGAACTCAGTGTATTATCTCACATACAGTATTGTTTTGGGGGCATCAAGGAGTCGTGGAGATAAGGTAAAACTTTGTGTAGTATATCAGGTTGGAGTCTCCTTATACAGAGATCAGAAGAGTTTACTGGTGAAAGTACAGCCTCAGTTGCAGTGGAGAGTCTACCACATTGGGGATGTCAGGACCATGGGTGAAGAGGAAAGAAGGTTGCAGGTGTGGAGTGAAGCTGACCCGAGCCAGGAGATAAATCTCTGTGTGTTGTGAATGGCAGAGCTGGAGAAGTTAAGCTGTCCTGACCCTTCAGGCCCCAAATGATCATGAGCGAGTTCCAGATGCCAGACATTAAACCACAGGATTTGGAACTATACTGCTGAAGTTCCAGGTTGTGGTAGTGACTTTAATCTCAGAACTCAGGGAGTAGAGACAGGCAGATCTCTGTGAGTTAAAGGCCAGTCTGCTCACAGAGCAAGTTCCAAGATAGCCAGGGTCAAGAAAGAAAAAAAGAAAAAGAAGAGAGAGAGAGAGAGAGAGAGAGAGAGAGAGAGAGAGAGAGAGAAAGAAAGAAAGAAAGAAAGAAAGAAAGAAAGAAAGAAAGAAAGAAAAGAAGAAGAAGAGAGAGGGTATGGGACATGAAGGTAAAAATTCAACAAAAGAGTTTATGTTTAAAGAAAATTAGAATTTCTTGTGTTAATATTAATGTTTAAACTAAAATATTTGCTTTCATAATATATGAAAAATGTCTTTAGTTTAAAAAAATTGTAATTTGACTTCATGCTTTAAATTAACACCATTTTTCCATTATAATTATTGCAAAGGATTTCACTGATAGGAAAAGAAAATTAAGGAAATTCTGGAAAATATTTAACATTGACAACAATAGAATGGAAACTGCAATTGATTTCTGTAATATCTAAGTTTTTATATTTCATCTCAATTAAACTGATTTTTTAAAATATCTATTATATTTAGTAATAATGTAACTTCATTGAAAATAGAAACCACACTATAATGGGACAAAAGCTCTTTATTTTTCCTTTATAAAATTCCCTTTATTTTTCTAACTTCTTTTAGTGTCCATTACAAAACAAAATAAAATAAAAGGAATGTCTACTGATTCTTCTCAGGCAATTTAAATACATAAAACTACAGAGAAATTCATTAAAATAATTGTTCAAAATCCAGAGGAGTGACTCAGTTCCAATCTGCCTTTGTGATGACCTGAATCCTCTCTCCAGACCTGGGAAAGAAAGACTCATCATTCTTGATTTCATGTTACAATTTTAAGACACATACATAACAGGCAACATTTTGTAAGCTGGAGACTTAAACTGTTGAATTTGTCACAGGAAACTTATAGTCACAGTCTTCTGAGATATTACCAATGGTTCCAAAGTTCTAAAATTTGTATTTCAGTGTAATCCCCTTTTGTATGTTTCACTGGGTCAGATGCATTTGGGAAGAGCAATATAAGAGAATGGATAGTACACAGCTGTTTAGACTAGGTTGTTAAAGTCAAGGCACTTCCGCCTTGTTCTCTTTTGAATGGCTCCTCCTGATTGAATCTACGTGTCATGCTTTGAGGAGAGATCAGAAACAGGACTGTTCATTAAACTCCCTTGCAAATGGGTGTCCCAGGAAAACTTTCAGAACAGAGCAACCCCACAGGCTCAACTGGGACCATAATTTGGAAGAGACAGCAAACATCTGAATTTGCAGTTGGTGAGTGTTGGGATAGTTTCTTAACCTGTAGTAGGTGAAAAATTAAAAATTACTATTAATGTTATGTTTAAATAACAATATATAGTATCAGGTAGCATTGCAGAACATATATCATTATAAAAGTCTGTTAAAAAGAACAACAGGCATTTACAAATTGAATTCTGTATCAATTTGTAACACAAATGCCTTGATGACTTGAAATGCAGCATAAGATTTGATCCTTGCCTTCACTTTGAGACTAGAATATATGCATATAAGGAAGTTTTCTAAAATGATTTTGTTCTGGAAAAATTGATGTAGCAGGTAGCATTTTTCAGAGGAAAAAGTCTTCTTGATATTGAGTCACAGAAGACTTTGGGAAACAAATTTGAAACTTTATTTTGATATATATGTAATATTTGCATGGAAGAAAAGATTAAGTGTTCTTTAGAATATCATAATCAAATAAATAATGTTAGAAACAATATATAAATAATCACATAAATATAAATGTGTCTACTGTAGAGGCCCTGACTAGAGAAATAAATGCAGATTGATAGAGAAAGTCTTACAGAAATGGCCTGAATGCCAGGCAGAATATTTTGATTTTAATAGCATTCAGGGGACCCACAAATGATCTTAAATGCTGAATATACCTTGACATTTCCACTAGTAGGGAGTGGGGCTCACTACTGAGAGAATACATTAGATTATGGTGCAGTCATATTTTTCTTCAAGCTCTTACTTGTCTTGAGCAGAAATTTGTCTTCCCTTAATTTTTCATATTTTATTTTACTTATATAACACAAAAGAATTAGCAGGAAAATGTAGAATCTTTGTATTAGAATAAAAAATATCCTATTTGAATCAGATAAAATCTGACTGTTCAATTGAGTCTTATAATTACACACAAAGAATTGCTATATATTCCAAGTTTAAGTAACACATTAGGTTAGCCTTTCTCTTCTTTTTAATTTGTTTTCTTGACAAAGAGTTTCACTGGGTAATGCAGAATGGTACAAAACTCATTATACAACCAAATATGACCTCAAACTCATATTCAACTTTCTAGCTTTGCTGGAATTTTATTAATATCCCTTCCACACCTCATCATATATGGTAACAAACAAGGGCTCATTCTTTTTCACACTGCAAAAACACATTCCAAATATTAAATTTAGGATCCTTAATCTACTTTTGTTTATATCTTTTGAAAACATCAACATTGTTAATCTAATTTCTCATTATTCCAAAAATGAGACTAGTGAATTAACAGAACTTTTCTCTACTAAGCAAACATTGTAAAATCTTCACAGAATTAATTGTCATCTGTGCATCATGTTTTGATTTTGTTTCTCTTGTTTCATACTAAATGAGCATTATCAATATCAGGAATATGTATGGAATATATGATCTTTCTTTTTTCCCAAAAAGTTGGTATTCTTTCTGCTAGATTTTCTCATCTCCTATAATTTAGTTAAAGTTATATATTTAAAACTCAAATACTTTGGATTCACAATCTATTGTATCATTTATTTTGAGGTATGTTCAGTGAGATTACATATTCACAAACTCAAAGTTAAATGTGTGTTGTCTTGAATATCTGAAGAAAATAATCACACAGAATGGGATTATGGTAGAAAAACACAATTAGGTTTTATGTATTGTTCCCCTGATTATTTGGAAAAATTCGGGGGAGATAAACTGTTTACAGTAAATGTAGATGTTTTAATAAATTACTTAATGTGGCTTTGATAGTATTTGTATAACAATCTTTACATTTCAGATGTAGAAGTGGTAACTCATTGCTGAATTGAGAACTGGCTAAAAAACTGAAGTTGTGTTTTGTAACATGAGGGCCGGCTTGTTGGGGTATCTGTCCCACCTAGTACCCCACGGCCAGCAAGCCCCAAAGAAAATCACACACAGGATCCATAAGATTTTAAACTGATTGGCCCATTAGCTCAGGCTTCTTGTTAACTTTTATAGCTTATATTAACCCATTATTTTGATCTATGTTAGCCATATTTTTGGTACCTTTTTCAGCTGTCAGCTCACATGTTGCTTCCTCAGTGCTTCTTCTTGGCAGGAATGCAGAGGGAGCTTTCTGCTTTCTAGAATATTCCCATTCTCTTTGCTCCACCTCTACTTCCTGTCTGGTTTTCCCACCTGTACTTCCTGCCTGGCCAATCAGCATTTATTTAAAATATGATTGACAGAATACAGACAATTCTCCTGCACCACTTTCCTCTCTCTTTTTTTTTTAAAAAAAAAAAACAAAGGAAAATATCCACAGTCCATTTTTGGGGAATGTGGGCATAGTTTTACAGGCTACTTCCTGCTGATTGGGGGTGCTGATAATTTTATGGGGACCTAAAGAAAATTTAGAGTTATAATCAAGTCCTAACTGGAGTATCCTGTGGGTCTCGAGCATCTCAGGCAGCAGTCTTAAATCAGTTCTGGATGTAGAACTCAGACATCTGCTCCTAGCGGGGATTTCTCGGGTGGTCTTCCTTGATCAAATACAATTTTTCTTAGCTCAGAATAAATCCACAGCCTCTCATTTTCTGTGGAAACAAAAGCAAAATCTCTTCTCCAAAGTAGTATACCTTTTGACTTCAATTTTGAAGTTAAGGTATTTTCAAAATATCTATCTTGGGTTAGTTCAGCAGCATTTATAAACAAGTCTTTTAGCAGCTGTTGTTCCTTCCTGAGCATTCAAGCAATTCAAAGAGAGCATAATAGCATACAGTATCAAGATTCTATCTGTATTTTCCATCTTTATGCAGCTTTATTTTAACCTCTATTTCTTTCTTTTTTTTTTTACTTTTAATTTATGAGACAGGTTCTCTGTATATCTTTGTCCTGGAATAACTCTATAGACCAGTCTGTCCTTGAGCTCACAGAGATCCACCTGTCTCTGCCTCTCCAGTGCTAGGGTTAAAGGTGTGTGCCACCACACCTTAAAGTCACAGAGGTCAATCCACCTCTGCCCCTTGAAGTCACAGAAGTCAATCTACTTCTGCCTCCCAGGCATTGGGATTAAAGGTGTGTACCACCACACCCAACCACTCTCTTTCTTCTTTACTTTAAGAACTTTAACTTTTAGCCTGCATATATTTTTAACACACTGTAAGCCATTTAGAGGTTTTCTTCGTCTTTGAATCTCTGCTTACTGTATATCTCTCTTTTTCTGACCACATGTGTCTTTAAGGAAAGGATTAAAGCTGTGGCTTTGATGGATAGATCCAGCCCATTCTTTAGCTTTCCAGCCTCATGATGGAGGTACTGCCATTTTTATTGCCACAACTCTGTGGAGTTTCAAGGTCCCTGCCAGCAAGCAAGCTGCAGCATTCTGCTCAGTGTTGCTTCTTTGGTGGTCTGGGCAGGAATGCAGAGGGAACCTTCTGCTTCCTAGAATACTCCCATTCTCTTTGCTCCTCCTCTACTTCCTGTCTGGTTTTTCTACCTATACTTCCTGCCTGGTCAATCAGCATTCATTTAAAATATGATTGACAGAATACAGATAATTCTCCCACACCACTGTTTTTTTATCAGAATTTATCACTTTTCTAGATAATAACATGATTGAAATAACATAGTGTGTCTTTCATATCTGCCTTTTTAAACATAGTTCAATGTAGGTAGAATTTCTTTATTATTTACACATATATTGCATTTGTGTTGCTGAACAGTCCGCGGTCATGGCTGTACTAAGATTGGTTTATTTGCCATTAGCAAATAACCTGATTCTTTAGAGTTTGAGACTATTATAAATTGTCCTGTTATGACTATTCCAAAGTAGGTTATTGAAACACAATGAATATAAACTCAGAGACATAATTTGAAGACCTGAAAAGTAAAGAAATCAGTCACAGACTCTTACCTTGGCCTCAGTCTGAAATGCTGATCCTGCCACCAGGAATCTCAGAATGAGAGTGCATCTGGGAGCTATCCCCTTTTATTTTATAATTCTCTCTAGGGCTGGGATTAAAGACATTTACTGCTTGGTTTCTACAGCAACTAGTTTGGTTACTGGGATTAAAGGTGTGTGTTACCACTGCTTGGTCTGTAATGTTGCCCGGTGGTGCTGTTTTACTCTTTGGTCTTCATGCAAGATTTATTTATTAAAATACAAATAAAACACCACTGCAGTTCACTGCATGATTAGGGACGTACAGGAAAGTATATGTATATATACTTGTATAATTCAGGTATCTTAGACATACCCATGGAATTTTGTCTTAATATAGTCAGCATGCATACATGTCTTCCTAGTCCTTCAGCAAACTATTTTCCAACTGACCCATATTTCTCTGGTAAGACTATTGTAAAAATGATGCATCTTAGATGATTTCAGCAATAGAGGATGCAAGGTGTAGTATCCTAGAGGTTCTATGTCTAAAATGAGGTTGATGTTGGGCTAATCTAATAAAAGCTGTGAGGAATTCTGTAAGGCATAGTCATTAATTAGCATGTGGGCAGCTGTCCTCTCCCTGTTTCTTGCCTAGGTTTCCATCTATCTTTGTTCTTATGTACTAATATTACCCTCTTTTTAAAAAATAATGGCAGAAGTTATACTGAAACAGGTTCTATCTTAATGACCCCTTTATTAATTATATCTGTAATGGTCACAATTATACTCACAGCAGTGTGTGCATTGTTCAGCTTTCCCATCAACTCTGCATGAGATTTTCAGTAATTATGGATCCAAATCAGCACAGAGTCTTTCCTTTTTTATTGATTATTTTAGAATCTTACATAATGCACTTCCCAGTCATCCCATGTCAACCTCAGTACCTGAAACCCTCTATCCCCCCAAAAAGAAACCAGCTCTGTCCATACACTCACTGGAGAGCATGTGGTGGCTGGAGAAAGGTAGAGTCAGCTTTCCTACAGCCATACCATTGCCTTGTACTTCAAAGAACCAGCTAATGATGGAAACCAAACCAGCCTAGGACATCAACATGGCTTCAGGCAGCAGCTGTGTCCATGAATATTCACACAGGCTTCATTTGTAGCACAGTTTGCAGACATCAACACAATCTTTTGCCCTGTCAGGACCACTGACCCACTCATGGCCCACAGTAGCTGTATGTACCACAGACCTCAAAATGACTTCCAGAGAGTGACCATAGGAACTCTGACAAACCAAAGTAACAATTGCATCAGGTCCAATCTAGTGAACAAAAGAACAGTGTGTACTTCTTATCTTTTTCTCACTTTGACACGTATACAATCATATTAGAAGAGGGACCCTCAAATGAGAAAATTTCCCCATCAGATTGGTAAATAAATAAGCCCATGTGATATTTTCATGACTAATGATTGACAAAGAAGGGCATATCTCACTGTGGGCAGTATTTTCTCAGGCAGCAATTTTAGGTATGTATTTGGAGATAATGGCTTTGAATCATTCTTACTAGTCTTTGATACTAAATGTATTAAAATTCTGATATTACCTTTTTTCTTAACTTAGAGTTTTGATTCTTTTTTTCCTCCTTACTTTACATTTATTAGTATTTCTCTTCCATGCATCTTTAAGTATAATATGCAAGAAGTACCATGGGAGGCTGAAGAAGGCAGTGACTGCCCTGGAAGTGTAGGAGCAGAGGGCTGTGAACTGTCATTTAGGAACTGGGACCTACCCCAGATCCTCTACAAGAGCAGTCAGTGTTCTTACCTGTTGAGACATCTTTCAAGATCAATTTGCCAATTTTTGCACATAGAATTTTAGATTTGGGAGTTAAAGTTTTAGTTTGAGATTTTAATCTATGTACTCAAAAATTTAACAAGATCATACATACTTAAGTTTTTCTAATAATAAAAAACTGAATGTTGATTAGATTAATGACCTCTCATACAAAAATTGTAGTTGTTTAAATTTCATAATCAAGATCTTTAAATTTTTATTCTCAATCAGCTTGTGAACCACAAATTTGCAGTTTAAAGAATTCTCTCGGGCATTTTGATGTGATTCAGGTCTTTTAAAAGAGGAATTTGTGTTTGTGTGTGTGTGTGTGTGTTGATGTGTATACCTCTGTTGAAATTACAAGAAATGTTAGCCAAAGAAACAAAAATTTCATTCTTTGATTGCCATCACTGATAACCTAACGCCAAATTGTAGGAAGAAAATAAATAAGCTTCTTTTGCTTTGCTTACACACCTAGTTATCAAATGTGTGATATAAAATGGGTATTTTATATCACAGCTTCTTTGCATGATATAGCTACCTAATATTATTGCTCTGTATATTATATTATTCTGTAAGGTTATCTTCTATCACAGCTTCTGTGTAAGGAAGAAACATTTAGATATTTTTTAAAAATTTGATATTTTTAACTATAAAGCATGCATTGTTCATTCTGATGACAAATTAATATCAATTGAAATGAATTTTTTATATGAAGGTAAGAGCAAGTCTACTATGAAACTGCTGACAGAATTTTTATGAAATGATTTGCTTGTACTTTTTCTGAAATATTGATCGATGGGACCTTTGCCTACACAGATAAGTGAACATCACCCTTGATACAGGTGATATTATTATTAATGTGCTCATTGATTTGGTCATATGTTGGGATAGTACATAACAATTAGACCCACAGAGTTCATCAAAAGGTGCTTTTTAGAACTCTAGCTCTGGGGAGTATCATTAACTAAGCCTCCAGCTGATTATATTCTGGGTCCTCCATGACATTTTCCAGAGGTCACACTTCCCCTAGGTTGCTGCCACCAATTACCAGGAGAAGTGAACCCATGACCAGGACCTCTGCTGTGAGACACCAGGTCCCTATAAATGAACATGCTGGCATTTAAGGACTCTCAAGTGGTCTCACTGACTCTTTCTTGGGACTGTAGTGTATGTAGTCTGTGATCCTTCGCACAGTTATCTATTCAAGCTTGCAGTGCTGTTGGCATTTTATCTATTCTTAATCTTTTCTTGGAGTTTCTCTAAATACTTCTCCCAGACTTCTATTTAATCTTGGCCCAGGCTTCTTTGAAAACAGCATAAGCATATTCATTTACTCATTTAACATATTGTACTAAATGTGGGCATACTATCATTTAGGGATAATTGTGGGTACTAAGGATACAACCAGCATGTGCAACACCTGGTACTGGAAGATTTACATCAGAGTGAGATAAATATAAACAAAGCAAATGGCATGTCAGGTGTAGATAAACCTTAAACATTCATTCAATGTAATTGTAAGAGCAGAATATGCACATATGAAAAACAAGATGTTTTCTATGAAAACAATCACATTTGCAAGACGTTTATAAGTTTGTTTTGAAACAATTGATGTGCTGGGTAACTCTCATGTCAACTTGACACAGTGGAGAATCACCTGAGAAAAGAATTTCAACTAGCACTTGCCTGGTCGGAATGAACTGTACCGATGTCCGTGAGGGTTGTCTAGATTGTTAACTGAGGTACAAAACCTGAACTCTGGATGTGGGTTACACCATTCTATGAGCTGGGTTAAGAGCTGCTGGTGAATAAAAGAAGCTCACTCAATATGAGAAGCAAGTAAGCAATTCTCTCAGTTCTTCATTGCGCATGCGTGGTTTGAGTCCCTACCTTGTGTTACCTGAACTGATGGACTCTTACTTGGAACTGAGAGCTATTAAAACCCTTCTTCACACGGTTGCCTTTCTGTCAGGATATTTATCGCATAACTTCAACACTTACTGAGGTAGGACAGGAGAGGGAGAGAGGTGTGAGAAGGAGGGTAAGGCATCAGAAGCTCCATGTAGTCCAGTGCCTGTCTGAAATACAAGGTGCCATCACCATTAGCACACTAAACGAACTGAAAGAATAACTAACTAGCTGAACAAACAAACAACAAAAGACAAACAATAAAGAAAACAGACAAACAGATAGATAAATATTCATTAGTATGTTGTGGGAAGAGCAAAATAAAATAGAAGACTAGAGAATTTGGTAAGAAAACAGCAATATTCTTTCAAGATATGATTCTTTGAAGCCATACAAGTTTACAGACATACAGGTAAGAACTGGGTAAACATGGTGTAATAGGAGACAACTTGTTCATTTCCCAGCCACCTAGACTCCCGAAATAACCACACAGACACTGTATTATCTAAATCACTGCTTGGTCAATTACTTAAGTGTATTGCTTACTAGCTATTACATATAGAATTAACCCGTTTTTATTATTTTGTATTTTATCATGAGGCTCATGGCCTACTGGCAAGGTTCCAGCTGGCAGCTCGCCTCTTTCCCCTCTGGCGGCTACATGGTATTTCTCAACTCAGCCTTTTTTCTTCCAGCATTTAGTTTAGTTTTTCCCTTCTAGCTCTAGTGTGTCCTATCCCAGGCCAAGCCAGCTTCTTTATTCATTAACCAATAAAAGCAACACATATATTGAAGGACTTTCCACACCATTTTCCCTTTGTTGTTTAAATAAAAAGGAAGGTTTTAACTTTAACATAGTAAAATTACATATGACAAAACAGGTATTAAGCAAGAATTATAGTTACAATATTTATATCTACTTTATCATTTATCATAACTTTGGAAAACTATAATTGTAACTAACTATTCTTCAATTCCATCAAAGACTCCAGAAGGATATAATATTACCTAAGTAAACAGAAGATGCATTGTCAGCAACTTCCAAAACTCTTGAATTGACAGAGACTTCTCACTGCCTGAACAGTCACCCAAAGGTCTTCTGTAACATTGCAGGCACCCATCTTTAGCCTACTGACCCATAGTCTTTGGCAGACACTTTTATGAGAAATTTTAAAAACAATTTTGCCTACATTGGCTGTTTGTCAGCCACTTTCTTTTGTGTCTGGTAGAATGTTTTGCAGACTCTTTTATGAATCAGTAACCCTGAAGGACTATCTCACTTTCTTTAGGCAGCTTTAGCAGTAATTTTTCTGTGGGTCCTGCAAGTCTAGTTACACAGTTTAGGCAAGAGCATTTTCTTGTCCGAATGGTTAGCAAGCTCCATAGCCCCATAAGGAGCCTCTTTGGTGCCCATTCTCCTCTTGAAGAAGTGCTGCCTGGAGCAGAAGTGTCTCATTATCATGAAATGTCCTAAGTTTTTAAAGAATTTTAAATGCCATAATTTGAAGATTTCTGAAAGATTTGAAGAATATCTATCCATCTTAAATATATCTTTGTACATCTATAAAACCTAATTGACTACAAGCTTGACTATTTAGATGACTCTCTATTAACCTAATAATAATGTGATGTATTTTTAAATTATACATTACATTTTTAAATGAGCTGCATAAGCACAATACCTTAATCAAGTGCATATATATATATATATATATATATAAATTGACCTAAACTTGTACCAATAAACCAAGATCCATATCAATGCAAATTATTTATATTTTTATCACAAAGGTACTTGCTCTAGAAAAGCAGTCTATAAGATTTCCTTTTATGGACAAGAAACATCATTGTATTTTTAAAAAATAAAGACTTCAATGACATAATATATTTTGATTTGCATTAATGTCTAATTTTAAATTCATTGCTGACCTAAGTATTTAAAACATAGAAAGACAATAAAGAATTTTTTTTTAGCTTATGTACTTTGGATATATGTTGACTGCTAAATGGTCTTAGGAACATAACAGTGGAGAGCAAGAAAAAAGATCACTTTGATACAAATGCTCATATCTCCTCCCAGTGATCGAGGTAACCTTCCTCCTCCTAGATTCCCACTGATTCCTTTGTACAATTAATACTACATTCTTCCCCTCTTTCTCTTTATCCATCCTCCTGCATGTGTTTATTAATATTTCATTATTTTGCATTACCATATGATTTCCGACCTCTTTATTTCTTAGTGGCTGACTGAAGAAGAGATGATTTTTAGACTTACATTTTCCAGCATATTTTCATAAAAATTTTGAAGGGTATTCAAAAGAAATAAGTATTTTTTTCTTTTTTGTTTTTTTTTTCTTTATTTTTTTCATTCAAAAACTTACACTTTCTCCCCTCCTTCCATTCCCCTCCCACTCCCCCACTCATTGTCTTCCCTCCCCCTTCCTCCTTAAGGGAGAGCAGGGAATCCTGCCCTGTGGGAAGCCCTAGGCCCTCCCTGAGACATCCAGGCCTAGGAAGCTTTGCATCCAAATAGACTAGGGTACCAAAAATCCAGTACCTGCAGTAGAAACAAGTCCCAGTGCCTTTATCAATGGCTTCTCAGTCAGCCCCCATTGTCAGCCTCATAAGGGAGTCGTAGTTTACTGCCAAGCTATGTATGGCACTACTGTATTTTCAGGGTGATTTTGTCATTTTGTCATGTTGGTCATTATACTTTTTCATAGCCATTGCAGTTGAGTAGGACTGGTTGTCCCCTCCCCACCCCCCATGCTTGCAAGTTGCTTTTGGTTGATATGAAAGCTAGTCCTCAGCGAAAACTGCATAAACACTGTCTGAACAAAGAAAAAATATTGGAATGGTAAAGTGGAGTACGAAAGACCATGAAACTGCAACCCTATAAGAAACTACAGGCAACTAAGCAATCTAAGAAATGTTGAAAGCACAATAAATATTTATGAGGGAAGAGCATGCCAGTTGGTTATACAATACCAAATGGTCAGCCCTAAAAGCATAAATAAATGTAACATTATACAGACAAAAAAAATCAAAATATCATTATTTTTTACCACTGAGTATTACTCTAATATGTATATATTTCACACTTTCTTTATCCATTCTTCCATTGAGGGGCATCTAGGTTGTTTCCAGGTTCTGGCTATTACAAATAATGCTGTTATGAACATAGTTGAACAAATGCTTTTGTAGTATGATTGGGCATCTCTTGGGTATATTCCCAAAAGTGTAATTGCTGGGTCCTGAGGTAGGTTGACTCCCAGTTTCCTGAGAAACCGCCACACTGATTTCCAAAGTGGCTGCACAATTTTGCATTCCCACCAGCAATGGATGAGTGTTCCCGTTATTCCACATTCTCTCCAGCATAGGCTATCATTGGTGTTTTTGATTTTAGCCATTCTGACATGTGTAAGATGGTATCACAAAGTTGTTTTGATTTGCATTTCCCTGACGGCTAAGAAGATTGAGCATGACCTTAAGTGTCTTTTGGCCATATAAACTTTGTCTGATGAGAATTCTCTTTTCAGTTCAGTACCCCATTTTTTAATTGGGTTAATTAGAATTTTCATGTCCAGTTTCTTGAGTTCTTTATAAATTTTGAAGATCAGACCTTTGTCTGATGCGGGGTTGGTAAAGATCTTCTCCCATTCAGTAGGATGCCTTTTGGTCTTAATGACAGTGTCCTTTGCTTCACAGAAGCTTCTCAGTTTCAGGCGGTCCCATTTATTCACTGATGCTCTTGTTGTCTGTGCTACTGGGGTTATATGTAGAAGGAGGTCTCCTGTGCTCATGTGTTGCAGTCTACTTCTCACTTTCTTTTCTATCAGGTTCAGTGTGGTCAGATTTATATTGAGATCTTTAATTCATTTGGACTGGAGTTTTGTGCATGGTGATAGATATGGATCTATTTTCATTCATCTACTGGTTGACATCCAATTATGCTAGCACCATTTGTTAAAGATGCTTTATTTCTTCCATTGTATACTTTTTGCTCCCTTGTAAAAAATCAGTTGTTTGTAGGTTTGTGTGTTAATATCTGGGTCTTCAATTCGATTCCATTTGTCAACGTCTCTGCTTTTATGCCAATACCAAACTGTTTTCATTACTGTAGCTCTGTAATAGAGTTTGAAGTCAGGGATGGCAATGCCTCTGGAAGTTCCTTTATTGTATAGGATTGTTTTGGCTATACTTGGTTTTATGTTTTTTCATTTAAAGTTAATTATTGTTCTCTCAAGGTCTGTAAAGAATTTTGTTGGGATTTTGATACGGTTTTTGAGACAGGGTTTCTCTGTAGTTTTGGAGCCTATCCTGGAACTAGTTCTTGTAGACCAGACTGGCCTTGAACTCACAGAGATCTGCCTGCCTCTGCCTCCCCAGTGCTAGGATTAATGGTGTGCACCACCACTGCCCAGCCTAGAAGTATTCTTTATCAAAAGTTAGACATATGTGTTATGTGTACTTATAATTGAGTCCTCTATTCTAGTCCTCTGATCAATGTGCCTATTTTTGTGCCAGTTTCATGCTGGTTTTTTTTAAAAACACCCATAGTATAATTTGAAGTCTTGGAAAGTAATACATCCTGCAGGATTCAGGATATTTTTATTCCTTCCTTCTTTCCTTCCTTTCTCCCTTCCTTCCTTCATTCCTTCCTTCCATTATTCTTTCCTTTCTTTCTTTTTATTTTGTATGATTTTTCTCTTTTATGCCTTTTATATAACTTTCGGGACTGTTTTCAATGTGTCTATGAAAAATGGCCCTGCAATTTTGTTTGAGACTGCATTGAACATGTATATCTCGTTTGATAAGACAGTCATGTTTATCTATGAGCATGTGAGTTCATTCTTCAAGTGTCTTTCTTAAGTTTTTCAATTTCCATGTGTAGGTTTATTTCCAAATAATTTCTTTTCATAGTTATTTTTGCATTTTTCTTTACATCTGAGGTTGTATTTGCATCGTTTTTTCTTTTTCCTTCACTTCCAGCAAACCCTGCATTGCTTACTTTCAAATTCATGGCCTTTATTCATTAAATGCTATTATATGTATATATCTGTATACATATGCTTTCCTAAATGCAGCATTATATTATGAAATAGGATGCTCAGTTTAGATAATGCTACTTTTATGTAAGTTTGCAGGATTGACCATTTGGCACTGGGTAGCTGCTGGTGTGCTCTACCCTGTGGTAGATGATTTCTCTCACTCTTTAGTTCCATGTAGTTTTTGTGTAGAGTTAAAATCTATTGAGAATGTGATTGTTTCTATGATTTCTTTTTCAGGATGTATGTCAAAGTTACATGGGAAGGATACTGTTATTTCATATTATTTTTGAATCCTGCTGCTTTGATGAAAGTGTTTATAATAAGCACTAAGCGGTTGTTTTGTTTGTTTGTTTGTGTATTTTGTGGAATCTTTGATGTATTTTATTTATAATTTGTTCTTTAGAAAGAGCTACCTTTGACTTTTCCTTTTTGCATTCTTTTGATTTTCCTCTTTGGTTTTACTGCTCTAAGACTCCAAACATTGTGTTCAACATAACTGGAAATGGTAGAAACCAGTATCTTGTGGCTGACACCACTGACTTTTGCTGCAGGACATAGAGAAATCAGTCTCAACATGACCCAGAAGCACCCTCCCTGATGGGAACTTCCATATATCAGAAGGTGCTTGGAAGTTTTCAGGAGAAGAAAAGATATTGATCTCCTCACCCAAAATTCACCCTGCAAGCTATAATACTGACCCACCAGTCAGGATACACACAGTGATTCAGTAGTGAAATGGTTGTTATAGGATAACCAATCACTTTCTGTGTGGTTGCAAGACCTTCACAGGAGAGAAGTACCATGCCTGGTACTGTAAACTTTGTGAAAGTCCATGGCTTAGGAGATCACAAGGTATAGGGTGGAACACACTATTGTGATTTTGTTAATGTTTAAGTTGTCAAATTGCTGCTCAGCTTTGATAAGGCAGGCCGTTTTGGGCAGCATACAACAGGCAATGTAGGCACTCATAACTGATCAAAGGGTAAGCAAGACTAAGACACTGGTCCTCAGCCCTAAGCAAGACATATTTATCATCATCTTATATGGATGGCCCTACACTCATGAATAAATAAACAGCACAAGAGATTTATTGAGCTATTCTAAATTTTTTTTGAAAGATAACATCAAGTGATGAGATGGACAAGATGGGAGGAATGTGGTAGGAAATGGTGGAGTTCTCATATTTTCTTGTACACATATATGATATTTTTAAAGAATAAAGCAAGATGTGTTCTTAGCTGTGTGGTCATAGCACACCCCTCTAATCACAGCACTAGTGAAGCAGAGACAGGGAGAACTCTGAATTTGAGACCAGCTTGGTCTACAGAGCAAGTTCCAGGGCAGCCAGGGCTACACAGAGAAAACTTGTCTCGAATGAATGAATGAATGAATGAATTCTTAATACAACATTGTTGACCCATAACCACAGGATCAGGCAGACAGGCAGACAAATATAAAAGAGTTGGGAGCAACTAACGTAATGCACCTAAATATAGGCTTTTAAAAACTGCATTATGGTATTACTATAATGGTGATGTTTACTGAATGTATTATACAAAGTTCAAAGTCCAATGATACGGTACAAAGTTCAAAAACTGCTATTATGATATTTTTATACTGTGAAGTGCTATGTGGCATGTTTATCTTTATTTTTCTTTCTAATTTTTTTCAACTAAAACACAGTTCTATTTTACCCAAGGACTTAAAGTGAGCTTGCTCAAATTTAAACTATTCTTTTTTCTTCTAGCTATGTGCTCTGTTAAAAAAGAGAAATAACACTACATATTGTATGCCAAACTAAATCAATGAGGTAAATCCTTGATGTCTATACTCATATAAAAAATGATCACTTTAAACAAATGACAAAAAATAAAATTTCATTGCATTTTCATCAAGTGATGGTGAACTCTAATATCATGATTTCTTTAAATACAATCCTTTGTTCTCAAGAAAATCAAGGTTTTTCTTTTATAAGTAAAAAAGTCTTTTCAGGTGTGGAATAGGCATGCTATGATTCTATGGTAATATATGAATTTTGTCAATAAAGCATAGCATGTTTTCTTATTTATCATTTATAGAAACATTTTTTCATCTTCATTGGAAACCTAAGATTGATGGGGACATTACTAACTCATTGGGCATAGCATCTTAGTGTCAGAAATATGCATTGAATGCAAGTACTAAGAGGAGGACCCATTAGGTTTGCAGAGAATTGTGAATGTCAGAAGCATTTGTGCAACTTTCCAGCTGATCTTGTGCAGAGTTGCTGCATTGATTGGAGACTTTGTGCCTTAATATTGCTAACCTTCATCTCTAGATAATACCAATCCGGTCTTTATCAGAACCTGATATGCACAGCATCTAGAAATATAAGCTCAATTTTTATTCTCTAAAACAGTATAACTATTTTAACATCTATTGTAAGTACCTTTTAAAGATAGATTTTTTTGATATAAATGTAAGTTATGTATTTGATAATACTAAAGTAATGGGGAATCTTTTGCACAAGTTAAAAGCAAACTCACAGATTAATTGCCCACATGTTTCACCTTAACAGAATTACACATTATACTTCTGCTTCTTAATTTTGCAATGCTAGACATCCTTTCCTTCAAAAAGCTGAATGACAAGAGAATAAGAACTTTAAAGAAAAATTCAACAAGATTTCCATGATTAAAACTTGATGTTTCTTTTTCTCTAAGGCTGTTCCAAAGTGCTTGACTGCCGGGGTAGCATAGTATTGAAAGCAATGTATACTATTACTCATCTCTATCCATGACTCTTATAGAAAATGAGTTTAAATGTAATATTCAAGATAGTAAGCTATTAGTTTTGTTTGTTTTAAAACAACCAAGAATTAGTTTTGGGCATTATGCTGGCCCCTGTCACCTGGCAGGATGAACCCCAGCAGTACCCTAGCCAGCCCAGGGTGCTATGACTGCTACCTATGCTTAGTTAGGTGTAGAAGCATCCCTCTTCATCCCTTGAAGAGATGAGCTGTGCCATTCCTGCTTCTTTTCCTGCTACTCTTCTGTGAGGGCAGGAAGGATTTTTCCTGTCTCATCTTTTTCCTCTCTCTTTCTCTTCTCTTCCCCTCTCTCCCATCCCTTCCCCAATAAAACTTCCCATTTAAGTTCTATCTGCATAGCCATGTTTGTTCCTCATCCATCATGGGGCCACACTGCCAGAGTCCCATTCACGCAGCTTTACACCACCAATAGATGCCGTTGACATGCCTCTGAGACTAGTAACACAAACTTGTTTAGAAGGCAAATATCAACCTCATTATATCTCATTAATAAACAATACTATAAATAGATTAGTTATTTTGTATCAATCCCATTAATGATCAATACTAGAAGTAGACTGAATATTTTTATCACATTGTAAACTTTTACTTATTGAAAAACTAAAATAATCTTTTAAGGCAAGACTTATAAAGTATAACATTTACTCTTCACTCTTAATTGGTTCAATATTTTTAAATCGTCTTTTAGAAAGTTGTAGTATTTCTGAAAAGAAAATGTAGCTTACAGGTGAACAGTATCTCCAACCAGGGATGTAAATAACAGAATCTGCACAGTTGAGCACATTTGCATCCTTCCACACATGAGCCTGAAAGCCTTGGTCCTGATGCTGCAGAGGGATGATACAGGAAGAGAGAAAGCTAGATATAGGAAAAGGAGAAAACCAAAATTGGGGGTCTTAGGAAAGAAAGGCCTGTGGAAGTTTAGAAAAGTGATGTCTATTAGATGGTATGAAAATTAGAAGAAGGCAAATATGTAAGATCCCTAAAGCCACACCAGAAGTCATTGTTGATGGCCATATATGGTCAAAAACAAAAACAAAAACAAAACAAAAAAACAAACAGAAAATGAAATCATTGAAGCCCCTTGAAGGATTCCATAGAGAATATGCCAGGTTCAGAGGCCAGCACAGAGGGTTCCATTGTAGAATGTTCCTTTTTGTGTCTATCTTCATCCGGAGCAGCTTCTTTTGTTTTTGCAGCTCTTCTTGGTCTGCATGGTCATCGGGGAATCAGTCTGCACTATTTTAGATTGGACAATAGAGACTGGCAGCTAATGTTTAAGAAAATAACAAGATCTCGGGGAGTGTGAAACAATAAATCTAATCTGTAAAATTAAAAATAGCTGCCAAACTATGGTTCATTATGGAGTAGGGAAAAAGAAAATCATGAAGATATGAAACTAAAGCCATGATCTCTAAGAGACACCACGAAGCTTAGTGGGTCACAAAACTAAACAAAAGGACAGGAACATGAGAATGGGACCTGTAGGAAGGAGGGGACATGTCACAGGAAGAAGGGAGACAAGAGAGAGGTCTAGGTAATAATCAATATGCAGTATATACATATATGATATTGCCAAAAATGTGCTATTTTTAAAGAAAAAATAAACAGGTTCATTTATCACAAAACCTGTGATTCCATCATGATAAGTGGGCTATTTATTTGAGATATTATGAAATAGGGCAATAGCCAAGCTTGGTAGCACATGTCTTTAAACCCAGTACTCAGGAGACAGAGGTAAGAGGACCTCTGTAAGTTCGAAACTAGCTTGGTCTACAGAGTCATGTCAGCTAGTGCTGCAATAGTCAGAGCTTGTACCACGACAATAGCAAAAGCAAACATCAGCAACGAAACAGAAAACCAAATAGGATAATTAAGGAAAACACCATTGACAAGTAACAGATGAATCCTTGTAATCCACAAATCATTTCTACAAAAGAAATCACATTTCAGCATCATCCATCAAGAATTAATTATGCGACACATATGCATACAAGTATGCATACATCATGTATAGATTGTTGCAGGTACTTGCATGATCTTTTCTACATTTTAAAGAGAATATGTACTGATTGGAAAAGCTATATCACATTCTTACTCTTGATATTTCTCAAGTTTAGAAGGCCCTTCCCCCACTGTGTACTCACGGAAACCATATCACTGCTAAATAGCAAATTTGAAGACTCTATCAAGTTTTATTCAAATCAAGATCAATCTTTCTTTGCTTGATTTAAAAACATCAATCATAGCTATGCTACCATCTCCTTTCTGATAAATACCAAATCTCCTTTGAATTGCAGACTCATTTTCAATTGCCTTTTGAAATTGAAAAACCTTCTATTGAAGGTTTGGACCATCGGATATGCTGGATGAATGAAAATCAGATATCTCCAACAATGCAATTCACTACCAAGCTTTCCCATATGGCTAAAATTTGTCTTTCAAAATTCATATGCTGGGAACCTAATTCTTAATACAACAACACCGAGAAGTGAAGATGACTGGGGAGCTGTTTAGATCAAGAAGTCACTCTTCTTATAAATGTATACAAGCTGCTTTGGAAAGGTCTGCCAGAGGGATTTCATGTGGTTGCCTTTCTGCTGTGCCCTATGTGAAGGCACAACCAGAAAGCTTTCTCTCTCTCACGCACACACACCTGGTGCAGGTCCCTAAACATGAATTCAGACACAGACCATTGTCAATCTGATCACTGGAGTGATGTCTAATTACTGCCACATTTTCCACCTTCTATTGTTTCAGGCTGCTTGTCATCTTTAGAAGTGGTTTAAAAACAGTGTTCGTGGTGTTTTTATTTTGTTCTCCTACTTTGATATGAAGTTCTTCAAGACAATGACCATTCTTTTTATCTACCTATAGCGCACTGTGAATATTTAATTTTATAATTCAAACACATGGGAAAATAAATAAACTTTGCCACTAATGAGTCATTTATAAATTTAAAGAAATATTTTGGGGTAAAGTTGTTACAATGCATCTCTTGCTTAGATACTGTTTTCTGTCTTCTGCATTGCTAAAATACCTTTTACCTTGCACAATACCCACAGGTTTTTCATTAGAAAATTATCTCATTGAATAAACCATGTTATTAACAATGGCTCAAGCATCATTTTCATTAGTCAATTTATATACATAATTTGTTAGACAAACTTGCGTGGCTACAGTGAGTTTCTTTTAACAAGTTTTACTGTAGAACAGCACAAGAAAACATGACATTAAATTAAATCACTGGGTCATTGTTAAAAGAAACAAACTCTATTGCCAATACATTTAAATAACAAGACCATATTGCTTTACAAATAAGTGAGATGTTTCATAGGTTGGACATATATTTCTGGTTTATGTTTCTGAGATGGCCTTGAATTCCCCAAACATGCACATCAGAAGTACTGACTTGCTCTCACTCCAGTCTTTAAAGGCATATTGTCAGTTTACATATGTAACATGCAGTGAACAGTTCAGTTCTCCTTAATAAAGAAAGTGACAGCTTACTGTCAAGTCTATTGATGAGTCTGCGGAGGAGGCCATCTCAGAGGATGCTTAATCTCTTGAAGTTTGTTTTTAAAGTCTACTGCATTTACAGCTTAGAGAAGGGGCCTGTCATCTTATTAATGATGACTGTACTCTTGTCACTAGATATGACAAAAAAATGTGATGTGTTAGTGGTGCAAGGTGACCGGGCAAATGTGTGTGTGTGTGTGTGTGTGTGTGTGTGTGTGCGCGCGCTCGCGCGTCTGTGTGCACGTGTGTTTGTGTTTCAATAGATAGTTAAAACTCAAATAGTGATTATTAAATCTAGCATGTTAAAGTGGACAAATGTTGACAGAAATCATATCGATAAAAATATTGGTAAACTTTCTCTTCGTACAATGAAGAAGCTTGTCACATTTGAGGAATCATACATACATACAAATGTATGCTGATCTATCTCCTACATATAATACATAGTTAATACTCAACATGATACAAGGGTCACTGCAAATATACACTGAATAATTTTTCAGGTTAAAAAAAAATCAGATGATATTTTTTTTTCTCCTAGCCTTCAACAGGCATTAAAAAGGTGTGAATACCTGGAACACAAAAAAGAGAGAAAATTAGTCAAAATATTTTAAATACTTTTGAAAGTTTTACATGCCAATATCTTGTGAAATAATTGGCTCCAAAATGTAATATTGGAAATGCTGTGCATCAGGAAACCCAATAAAAGTCTGGACAGAAAAAAATATTTAATAATTAGTAAGGACCACCTAGAATAGCATTTGCAAGTGACAGTGATGGTGATTTGAGAAGCCTGACTTTGGCTAACTGTAATTTAAAACACCATATTTATGGAGATATCTGATTTTTTATCACATTTTTCTATGAATTTGTCTATGGCTATTATTTCCTGTGCACTCTATTAAGATCCTCATATGACTTTCTGTCTCCTATGCTCAGGTTTTAAGACAAAGTTGAAGTTATATCTTACCAATATGAAATTATATAAAGCATAGACATCATTGCAGCAAAATTAGTAATACTAACAAATAACAGTGATTATTTGGATTAACTTATATTGCTATTATTTATTTCATCAGAACACATGTACACATTCAAAGAGAAAGAGAAAGAGACAGAAAGAGAGGAGAGAGAGAAAATCAAAACGGTCCCACATCACACATGATGGGACACCAACTTTTCTCACCGTCCTTTAATGTTATGTCCTCTCTCGCTCCTGCCTGGTCTGAAGGAAGAGTCAGTCCCTCTTTCTATTCTCCTGCTAATAATGCACCTTTGCCCTGCTGACAAATGATATCAGATCACTTTTGTCTTGTTCAATATTTAGGATGTGGTCAGACAATATCAATTTTTAATACAAAGTTACATGCATATTTTCAAGAAAGTGTAGGAGAAGGAATGTGAAAATCTGCCAGTTCTATCTTTAGAATATCTCCTGAAGACCAGAAGTCCATTCCCGTGTTGCAATTACAGAATGACCCATGGATAACTTGTTAAATAACCAGTCAGCAAAGTTCTGTCTGCAGATTTATCCCAGAATGTGTCTGGTATAATTCCTGATTATCTTGGATCATTTAAGGTCCAATTTACTCAGGTTTAGATCATATGAGAAAATGTATGTTCATGGTCTGAGTGAAAAGTACAGTATGAATACAGGGAGTCAAGAAACCTCCAATGTGTGAAAAGTTGCCTCTTAATTCCTTAAAAGAGTACTTGCTCTGGTGAATTCTAAGTGATTTAATTAGGGAGAGGAAAAGAAAGAAGCTCTACTAATGGTGGATTTGAAGGAACAAAAAGAAATAGTGAATGAAGACTGATACAATGACATCATTTTTGTATGAGATAGATTCGCATTTCATTCTATGTCAGAACAGAGTGTTCTAATAAAATATCAATCAAGATTTGTCAGATTCTGTCATTCCCTGCTCGGGATGTTTCAACAGTCATATATGGTAGACTCTAATTAGTTTATTGTCCCAATTATGTCTGGCATCTTGGTCACCACACCTCGTCCCTGTGTACTCTGTTCTACCCACTCTCACCCTTTTTCACAGACCTTGCCAGTTCCACCCTTTCTTAGCCACTCTCCAGTTTTTGAATCATTAATTTTTGGTTTCTTTAGTACAAATATCCCTTTATTGGAATATCCTTTGAAGTTTTTTTCCAGACTCGTTTGGCTAACGTATGTCTCCACCTGCCACTCATCCCCAGGGTTCTCTAGCCCAGGCACCTCGCTGCTTTTTCTTTGTTGCACTCAAATTTCACTGCCCACAAAAAATAAAGACCTGATTTACTAACAAGAATCTTTATGTCTCTATATCAAAACGTAAACCCACATAAGTAATTCTGTTAAGTGGTATTTGATGGTACAAAATACCACTTGACACAGAAAATAAATGACTTGTTGATTTGAACTTTTACTTAGAATATACAATTTCTTTAAATACCATTTACTTTCACAAACAGAAACCACACGGAGAGCACACACAAGCACATGTATATACACACTTCCATATTCTTTATCTGCAAAAGTTAATAGAAAGTTGACCAAAATACCAATGCCACATATTCTTATAACCATTAAAACCTTGGTCTCAGTAACTCTGTTACTAAAACATCCAGTACTTATTAGACTGTGTGTGTCTTTTTTAAATTAAAAAAGAAAATTAAGACTGGGTGTCACCAAGAAGAACAGTCAAGCCACAAACTTACTGAGCCTGTCCTGCCTCTATATTTTAGTGTCAGAGTTAAATCTTGTTGCTGCTATACCTAGTAGTTACTATTTGCCATTTTAAGTCACATTCTTATCATTATTATTATCATTAATTATTATTATTACAAAGAACAAAAGCAGGTGAATCTTCATAACCAATATGTCAGAAATCATTTGAAAAACTAGAACAACTTAATAAAGAATATTTCCCAGAGTAATCAAATCTCTGTTCTTTGAAAACTCTAAAATTGTTAGGAAAAAAAACATCAAATCCATTCACTATGAAACTTCCTTCTGTGGTAACCAAACACTGGGACTAAATTATGAGTAATTCATAGTTATTTTTCTTTATAGACTATGCGGAAGATGGATAAAGAGAAGGAAAGGGGAAAAGAAGAAAGGGGATCTTAATATATTACTGCGTCATGGTCATGCAGCCCAGAGTGGCTATTAAGAAAAGCTAAAACCGTGTTTGACACTTTCCCAATCATACAGATACCATTTTCTTCTTTAACTCATTTTAACATGGATCTTTGTTACTCTTTCAAGGGTAGGGCAGAGCATGCCTCTCTGGAAACAGCCCAGGAATTGATGAAGCATTAGTGTTTGAGACACTAGAAGCGAAACTACAAAGAATAATACACATAAACGGGTGAGTGCTGGGAAGAAGAAATGCACAAGTAATAAGATTACATGTTGAGATGTAACCACAAAATAAGAAGTAGTAAATGAACTAGAAGGCAGCCTTCTAGTTTGGCTGCCTTTGTAGGAACTGGCACATTCCCTTTTGCTTTGCCCAAAGTCATTTGCAAAATCAAGTTTGCATTTTTCTAAGAACAGTAAGGCTGAGGAATTGAACTATTCCTTTAGGGTTTTGTATGTTTACCTCAAATGCTACTGATCATAGCCCAGGCAGAGTTCCACAAACATAGATAATTAATGCAATTCGGGAGAAATAAGTATTTTGGAAAATAAAGCTGGAAACCGTACTATGAACACAGAAAGACATTTCTTTATGAAACTAACAGAACTGTCCCTAATTTAGGAGCTATTAAAACAAATTAAAAGCTCACCAGACTGCAAGGAGGGAGACAGAGGTACAGCTTAGCAGTTAAGAGCACTTCCTGCTCTTGCAATGGTTGGACCCCTCATCAGGAGGCTGACCAACAACTTCCCCTCTTGTTCTGGTGAATACTGGGCCTTTGTAGGCTTCCTTGGCAAGGGTATAGCACCCCAGTGCAATAATTACACACATACACATAAATAAAAAGAAAATAAATCTTAGAAAAATGCAAAGAAAGGTTGTACAGAAAAAGTTCAAATTTATATTCAAACATAAAATGTCAAATGAAAATAAAATAATAAATAAAAAATAAATGATTCCTTAGACACTATGTCTTGTTTCCTTAAAGTCTTTGTTTCTTGCTTTTTGTCTTTTTTTGCAATAATTTAATCTCTTTAAAAATGCTAAACTTCACAGGTATTAAAGACAAAAATATAAGACATGTTGAAAGGAAAGAAATTCTGAAACTCTGTCCAGAAAACAAGATTTTCAGAAGAAAAACGTTACAGGCAAAGTGATGAGAAAATTGCAGCTTTGTTCTTTATGGACGTGAGAGCCATTTACATCCACCGTGTCATTTCTAATGCAGGCGCTCACAATGTTTTGTTCTCCTGACTCAAAAAATAATTATTCCCTGTGTTTGTTATAATAATAAAGAAAATAAAAATTTGTTCTTATGGCATAATTTTGTTCCTAAGAGTTTAAACACTTGAGAGAAAACTCACCCACTTGTCTTTATAAGAGCCTTACAAAGCAATGATATGGAGATAAATGGCCACAGAATATGACTAAAGGAAAATGCTTCAACCTAGAGGATTGAATTCTTATTCATCTTAGGTGTCTGAGCCAGAGAAATAGAGAGTACTTTGCCAATGCAGACTTGAACTTCTCCAGAGATTCCAGATATTTTTTTCGTGATTTCTGAGGTAAATGGTATATTTTTTATGGCTTGAAATTTTTATCCAGACTTAAATTGAGATATATTGTCAAGTTTTCTATCTAATGGTATTTTACTGTAAGAATAAAACATCCAGTTCCTAAGGTTCTTTTGGCACAAATAGGAGCTGGGTTCATAGTTTAAAAAATACAGACTTGTTTAATATTCATGATCCCAAACACAGTAAATTTCAGGGGTTAATTAAGGAAAATAATTAACAGACATTTGAAGGCCATTAGTTTCAAGATCATCTCATTTAAGGAACTAGTGTTATTTTCCAACTGCTAAGAGCACACAGTAAAGAGGATCTGAGCTGTGCCTCCAGTATTAGTGTCCTGGGTGGGATGCTCACATCTACTTGTAATCTCATCTCCAGAAAACCCAATGCTTCATGGGCCTCCAAATGCACCTGCACACAGGTGTATGCCCTCACACACACACTTAATTAAAAATAAGATAAATATATCTAAGCATAAAATGGTCCTTCTTAAGTATATTCAGTGATAGTGAAACTCAGTGCACAACCGTCCTGTTTCTAAATGAAAAGCTAAAGATTGAATTTTCCAACTTATTAGTTTGATTACTCCACAAATAACTATTTCTCATGTAAACAAGTTTATGGTACTGTGACATCCTGAATTATGAATGGAATAATTGCCTAAGTGAGGTCCAGTTGTTTCTATCTTCTGTCACACAGAAACCTGTTTTTGCCACCACATATAAGTTTTATAAAAGCATTAGTGGGTACATTTAAATATTAACTAAATCAAAGAAATAGTTGCATGTGCTAAGTCATCTTCTTGTGAAATACAGTAAAATTATGTGTTCCTTTAAATGAGAGCAAAATTAATTCAATTCCATCTGTATTTTGTGCTTAAAAATACTTAAGATGAAGTTTACACACTAAGCTATGTGATTTTATCCAATAAAATTAATTAAAGATTTAGCCATTTAACCCTTTTATGTCAGCATAAAATTGGAACATAATATTTTGGGTCATCAATGTTACAATCTGTATAAAATCAAATCAAATGATCAGTTGTTGTAATTACTTGTTCTGGCTTCATAAAGAAGTAAATGCAAACACTGATGTTGTTTCTACATTGGCAAACACAATATATATTTTGCAAATATACTGTCTGTGCTTTCAACCTCATTGTAGCTCTGGTACAAAAGGATCTTCATGACACCCATGCCACCAACTCCAGGAGTTCTTTTTAAGGGTGAGAACAAGCAGAAAGTTTCTAATCATAATATGGAAAGGATGCTAGAAGGGTTGCTTCTCCATGTAGAATATGCAGTTGTTATAGTATTAGTTATACTACAGTTATAGTATTGTACCTGAACCTTGTATTGACCCTTTGCCATCTTTAAAAATCTATTAATAACATTTTTGTGCACATGAAAGCCTTTTCAAAATCACCAATTTTCTTATGTGTATATCATGTCTTAACATAGATTAAAATTTCAACACATCAGCTCTAATGAAGTACAATAGTTTAGATGTCTTTTGATGAAGATGAGGGCCTGTGGTCCCTGTCATCAGAAGGCGTGCTTTTTTCTCAGAACTGAAGAGACAAATGGAAAGGGGAAATTATTTATTGTCTACCCCTACTTTGGACACTTCATATAGTCTGTATCTTAAATATTCTACAAAGTGCATTTCATTCTTTCTTTACATTTTAAATTTCCTGTTAAATATGAAATTTTATTACTACTTCGAGGATTTCATGTATTTTGACCATTTTCACACTTTCCCAAATCTTCCCAGTTCTGTGTTCCCTTCTTTACCTATCCAAATTTGTGTTTTATTTTTTAAACCATGAGATACAATTTGTGCTTCTAAAATAATCTTGGATGTGCGATCTTCTTCTGCAACGTGATCTATTTTTTGTATCCTCCTTTAGTCTTTTCCCTTTTCATATATTCTTATTACTTAATTTATGTTTTTGAGGATTTCAGATGTGAATGTTACTTTCACTTTATAATGTTCCTCCCAACCTCTAGCTCTGCCTTTGTCCATCCCACTCTTCAAAATTGCTATGCACTCTGGGAAAACTGTCTCTCTTCTGCTGGAAGCTAGAAATTGCTGATAGCTTCATGAAGAGGAGAATAGGAGTGGGACTTCGGAGTCAACTTCTCTTTACTGTGATTTAGTCTGGCTTGAGCTGGCTCACATTTTGTTCATGCTGACACAACAAAGCGTATGAATTCATATATTCAGGGATTCTACTGTGTCTGCAAGACACTGTTTCCTGTAGTCATCAACACAGTCTGAGTCTTATACTCTTTCTGCCTCTTCATTTTGCAGTTTTTCATTGTATTTTATTAATGGAAGGACTGTGTGTAGTTAATTCCATGCAAATTATATCAAGTAATAATGTAAACAGTCAGATGACAGATGAGATAGATTAATAGATAAATGGTAAATAAATGCAGAGACATGGATGGTGAAGAAGATAATGATAGATAGATAGATAGATAGATAGATAGATAGATAGATAGATAGATAGATAGATAGATAGATGACAGATAGATAGATTGATAGATAGATAGATGATGCATAGATAGATGATAGATAGATAGATAGATAGATAGATAGATAGATAGATAGATAGATAGATGATCGATCGATAGATAGAAACATACATACATACATACATACATACTGCATACATAAAGAAAAGATGACACATTCATCATAGGGTGTGAAATAAGAGCCAGGAAGGGACAAAGGAAGAGAAGTATATCTAAAAATAACTAAAGAAGAAAATATAATGAATTACAAAAGCAATGTGAGTGGTGAATTGGAGGATTTGAAGGGAGGGAAAGGGGGGAAATGATGCAGTTATTTTATAATCTCAAATATATATATTTATACAAAATTGAACTTGAAGTTAAATAGTTGAAAAAATATACTTATTTTATTTTACAAATTGGAAAGCTGATTGCAGATTGGTAATGTATATTAACCCACATTATGTACTACGACACAGTGGAGTATGAAGAGGCTCTGTGTAGAGACTCCTGTCTGTCTTCTCACACACACTGGCATTAATCCCAGTGACCTAGCACTTTATTATAGATCACCCAATGACTAAGGAATCAGCTCACACATAGCTTCTCAGCGACACAGAACATGAAGAATAGTGAGCAAAATATTGGCAATGGAGAACAGCTGCATACATCCCACACATTGGTGCATCAAATGGAACTGAAAAGCCTCAGAAAACAGGGATTTCTAAATGAAGTTAATGAATAAGACAAGCGTTACTTCTCAAAATGTTCGTTAGCCGGATGGTTTTGTCACCAAATTTTAAAAAAAATTAAATTTATTTAATATTTCTCAGTTTCACTTGCTTGTAAGACTGCTTACTGATCTCCCAATCAGTTTAAGTGAGAAGAAATCATGCCTTCTATGCAGTCCTTGCTTTGGGAATTGTGAAATTCTGCCTGAGACTTTTGATCTAGAGCCCTCATTGCTGTTAACTGAATCTCTGATGGTACAGATTGTGGTGTTCTTTGAGAATAAAAATCCCCCCACAGTTCTAATGGCTCTGATTCTTTTCTTTGTATAATTGCTTACAAGTGGGGGAGCTTCCCGTTACCAAAGCTTGGAATAGCCTAGATTTCTGAATGATATTGTCAATTAAGCAAAATATGACAACCTTTCTCTATTCTTCTGTGTGATGTAAGAACTTCCATGTGATTGCATCAATTGTGCAATCATATATGGCTTTTACAAAATAACTACATTCTCCACACTTGTGATGTACTCCCCCCAAAAAGAATAAAAAACTACTAAATACAATTTTCGTTGTTGCATGTTGTCACTGCAGCGTGATCAAACTCCCAGTTGTCAGCCCCTTAGAAAAAATTTCCCTACTCCAACCCCTGCCAGAATCCATCAGCTATGAAGAACTGCATTTCAGGATCCCTATCATAAATTTTAAGAGTTTTATTCAATGGCTTCCTGGCTAGATTGAATCTTTTGGGGTGTGTGTGTGTGTGTGTGTGTGTGTGTGTGTGTGTGTGTGTTGTATGTGGGGGCAAGAGGATACTACAGAAGCCTTTTATGTCCCTCTTTTTCAACTTTGAGTCTGCAGTCATCAACTTCATATTACAGAATAGTCAAGGAAAAACAGTTGCCTTTTTATGTCATGGTTTTTGTGTTCTAGAAGGCTTTGTTTTATCTTGAGATATCCTAAAAGATCATGTGTCCTTTATGGCTTGCAACCTTAAAAGATGTCAATATTTTTGGCTTCATGTATTAAATTGTTAACTAGATTTAATTTTTAGATTTTGAAATAATGTTTTTTGTAATGTTAACAATTAAACATCATATATTGCTGCAAAATATACTCATTATATTCATATTTGAGAAATAGATATAGTGTCTCAACTGTAGGAGATACGGATGGATAATAGATAGATAGATAGATAGATAGATAGATAGATAGATAGATAGATAGATAGACAGACAGATAGACAAACAGATAGACTATAGCTATTGTATACCATCACACTTTCTGGATGATAACACACTTAAGCTTTCAATAATTAATAAAATTATTGATCCCTCAGAGATCAACTTCAGGAGTTTTCTGGTTTATTGACTCCTATGATCTCATTGTGAAGATAAATAGGCATTGCTTAGTTATAAATAGTCTCTGAATTATTTAACATATAGCACCACATGAATAAGTGCTGTTTCAAAAGAGAGAAAATCACCTTCTTGATCATGAAAAACAAATTTCTTATGGCAAAGACTCACTACAATGAAGTTTTGCTCTTAAAATTATGTAAAGAAAATACAAAAAACTGAAACTGCTTCACATATGTCAAAGTTATTCATGAAATATCGGCTTCATGAAGTCTGTGCTGTGTTTGTAGGCAAAGCTTACTGGCAAGTGACTTCCTAAACTGTCAATATGGTGCTCTTTGTAGAAAACCATATTATCATTGACCAACTCTATCAAGAGTTTCTGTGCAAATCACTCACATCGTGGCACAGATGAAAATCAACATTTCAAAGAGCCAGGATCATAGTCCTCTGAAGTTGTGCTATTCTGACCGCCATTCAGGCAAGAGAAACCCCATGGATTAAGGGCTTCAGCAATTTCCAGCATTGGAGTCGATTCCAAAGATGGTGTCTGCTCTAACAAAGATCTGGACATCGTTAGCCAGTGCACTGATTACACTCCAACAGACACAATGCTGCCCTCAGCTGTAGCTATGAGATAAGAATATTCCAGATAATAAGAATGGTTCTAGGACAGCCACAAATGAGATTACAGGTTGCAGATCAAACTTCTGCCAGAACACAAGCTGATGTTTTTCTTTTTGTCTTCAGCTGCTGCAAACAGAACGGCTTAAACACACAAGCAAAACACACAAGCATATCATCTTTATATAAAGTTATAAGAAAAAAAGTAAGGCTTTTCAAGGACAAAACATTTTAAAATGACAGAAAATTTGGAATTTAGAGAAAAAGACCAAGAACTGAAGCTATTAAAAACTGGCACGGAGAGTTCAGGATTTTGGCAGGACATATTTATAACAGATTTCATGTAGGGGATATAACCCAAATACAGCTCCTCCCCTAATTATGAACTGAATTTACTCTTCTTCAAGAAAAAAAAGAAGGAAGAAATAAAAATAACTTCATTTTTGGAGTCTATGGAAATCTGAAAGAACACAGCCCAGCAGGATAGATTACCAAGTGGAAAATTTGGAAGAAATGTGAGGTCTGGGACTTCAGGTCCCTAGCTGATGGCCATTGAATTTGTCACAGGGATTGATTTTGTCTCCAAAGGCCAGGCAGCTATCCTGTGCATGAGCCCCCCTGCTGGCTGGCTGGCTGGAACATTCATCTGCTTGCTGCCAGCTGCTCATTTAAACTCATTTCATTGGAAGAAATGCAAGCAGGATTTGGAGAGGCAATAAGGTGGGTGGAAAACGTGAGGCAGTAGCCTGAAGAAGGGAGGTGTGCATGGGATTGTTATTCTTTGTTCTTCTTGTGCAAAGTGGAAAAGAATCTAAGGAAATTATATAGAAATAACATTCCAAGGGCACTCGCTGCTCATCACTAGCTTCCATGTGCCACAAGCTGAGAAATTTTACAAGCATCCTTCATCATTGTTGTTCCTTATGCTCTCTCTGGTCCCTTTAAGGGCTAACCACGCCCACTTCCAGCCACTTCTGACTTCGTCGCCATCTCGGCTTTACTCTTTTCTGTCCGTCTCCTGCCATGTGCACACGTGTTTTCTGTCTCTCTCTATGTTTGTCTCCATGTCTTTATGTCTCCCTTTCTTTAAGTAATAAATGTTTACCTTTATGTCTAGCCTTATGTCTGTTTACTATTATCCACCGCACCTGCCTGCCTCACTCTCCCCTGCTGCATGACGGGACCAGCTCTGCCGCCGTCAGTAACCTGTACTGCTCTGGCTGCAGCTTCTGCCTGGCTGGTAGGCCGCTCGGGACACTCCCAACATCATATTATTTTTAAAGAACAATAATCATGACAAAAAATAAATTAATATGCCATTCTTTTTGAATGATATGATTTATGTGGTCCCTGAATCAGCTGGCTCCAAGGAGTGTGTGGTGACAACTAAAACATACAGGGATGATGACAGAAGACAAGCTTGATTCTTTTCGACTTTACACTGATGTGTTCACATTCCTACACACAAATGTGACCCACTAAAAACAAAAACAAACTTGAAGGTATTTTGGATCCTGATGTTCTCTGTCTGCGACCTCAGTGGTCGCCTGCTTTAGGTTTTACCTGTAACATGGGGTTGTAACGAAAGTCTTTCTGCCCTAAGATCTTCAAGCAGTGCAGTGCTTGCAGTGGAGTATTTGCCAATGCAGGCAGAGTTGCAGTCAGATTTGTTGCAATCTTTACAGCACGGATACACCAGAGTTCGGAAAGGTTAATGAATCACTTGTGGGAGACCTTTCCTTCACATTTTAACTCTGTTTTATTCCTGGTAGAACTATTAACTTCTACACTAACCTTTCTACTTGTTACTATTACACACATTCTCCCCACTAAAGCTTTCTATTGATTTTTGCTAGCAAGGTTTTATAAAATGTAGCTTTAAATACAATGTTCCTGCAGCTGTGTTAGCATCAGGTACTGAGTGTGAAGACAAAAATTAATTTCCAGGTTTTAAATTATTTGTTATATTGACCTCCAGGTACTTATCACATAAAGAATGTTCTCTAAAATTCTGATAGTTTTACTTTCAAAATTGTGTGAATACATGTATTTTCCAT
The DNA here is from genome assembly GCF_982192425.1 of Myodes glareolus. NCBI lineage: Eukaryota > Metazoa > Chordata > Mammalia > Rodentia > Cricetidae > Myodes > Myodes glareolus. The sequence goes on from NC_142028.1 coordinate 13,720,738, forward strand.
AATTTTAAATAACGTCCAACCTATAGATGATATGTATGATACATAACTTCATTTTTTAATGTTACAAATATTTCCAACATTTTCAATAATGATTTTTTTCTGATGATATGTATATGTTTTGACAGTTATTAAAAAGAGATAAAAATCACCAATCAAAATGGTAATATCAATAATTACTTAATATGAATTCTTCCTCAGAATCCTGTGCAATTTGTTGAAGTGAATAAAGGCATGATATTCTTAAATATAAATGTTTAAGAGTAACTTTAGATTTGTGAAAATCATTTCAGAAAGGAACACACAAGGTAAGTGTGTATTAATAAAAAATAAGAGGAGAGGGAAAATTAAAACTACCATTTGATTCTGCCATCCTGGCTTTTACTGAAGGGCTCCTCACTAAGTTTGGGACAAAACCCACAAAAAATCTTAAGTGTCATGTTTAGAAGTTAAGGTGAATTAAGAGAACTAAACATTTGTGTATTTATGGTAAATTTAGTAATTAGTCAATTTGTAATAATATGTTTTTTTTATAAATTCTATATTTTGACATTATTATCATGGAAAAGATCTTCCAAAATTCCATTAAAATACTTTCTAACTCTGAAAAACACTTAAGACTAATCTGGCTTGCTCATTTGAAAATGATCAAGTGTGGCTCAGTTTCCCAGACTTATATTCTGTAGCTCTTATGTTTTATAAATTTCCTTGAGGTTGGATATTTGACAGATGAATTGAATACAACAGATCATCTATGTTTGGCTTACTGAGTGACACCGAGGTTCTTCTGTATTTGTGTTGCTTTCATTGGTTGAATAAAGGAACTGCCTTGGACTTTTGATAGGGCAGCAATTAAGTAGGCAGAGTAGACAGAACTGGATCCTGGGAAGAAGGGAGACAGAGATTGCCGCCATGGAACCATCTGCTAGGTCAGACATGCTGAATCTTTCCCAGTAAGCCACAACCTCATGATAAAATACAGATTATTAGAAACGGGTTAAATCAAGATATGAGAGTTAGCCAATAAGAGGCTATAGCTAATGGCCAGGCAGTGATTTAAATAAACACAGTTTCTGTGTGAGATTATTTCCGATGTAAACTAGCCAGGCAGCTGGGACCAAAAACAGGCCCTCTCTCCTACAACACCTGAGTATATTACTACAACTTGATGTCATTTATCTTTCTCTTAACATTGTATTAAATATTGAAATTCTTATATTTATACTTTATGTATTAATTTATGCAGTCATATACATATATTAATTACAAAAGCAGACACAAAAACTAAAAGAATAGAGATGAAGCATATAACAAACTCCTTATGATAGCATAAAGCTCATAACAAACTTTATGTTAATACTTTTCAAGTGAGGCATCCATGGTTGGTTAACTTATTTTTAACTTGATACAATTTGGAACATTCTGAGAACGGGAAACCTTGGTTGAGCAAATGGCTCTATCAGAATGGACTGTATGCAGCATGTGGGTAATTTTCTGGATTAATGATTGAAAAGGACCAACTAGGTCATTTTATAGCTGGTGATTTTATGTGATGTAAGAAGATAGTTTGAACAAGCCATAGAGAGCAAGTCAGTAAGCAACATTGTTTCATGGCCTATACATAAGTCCCTGTCTCTAGGTTCCTGACTTGATTTCCTGTCTGGGCTTCCATCAGTGATAGGCTGTGGTCTATAAAATAAAATAATTTCTTTATTCCTTAGGCTATTGCTCATAGTCTTTATCACAGCAATAGAAAATACACTAAGATAATCTTCAGTCTCTTCTCATATCCTGTGTGGACTTCTTTTTCAGACACCTCAAATACGCAATGGTATAAAGAGAAAATACCAGTTTTCCACTCCTATATATATATCACACTGTGCTTCCCACATCTATTTGGATTATAATTTAGCATCAGTTTCTAAGCCTGAAACCTTAATATGTTTTAATTTACAAGGTGCTATGATTATTATTTTATAGAGTTTCTTCCTCCTTTATTTCATTGCACGTCTTCAATGTTCACTTTTTATATAAAATCTTGGGGAGTGGACTGTATGAATATGTGCACATACACATGTGTGAATTCATGTGTAAGTTTGGGTACCAAGGTGTATATGTGGATGTCAAAAGTCAGGCTTGGAAAACAGTGTTCACCATTCATGTTGTTTGAGACATGTTGACTGAGTTTTCTCTTCTGCCCAGTTTCTGCAATCATTAAGTTCCAAAGAAATCACAGAGAGGTCTACATTAGTTATATACCGATTGGCCTAGTAGGTCAAGCTTTTTACTAACTCTTATAACTTATATTAGCTCACTGTTCTCATCTATGTAAGCCATGTGGCTCGGTACCTTATTTGGCAAGGCAGTCACATCTTGCTTCTTCTATGGCTGGGTCACAATTGCAGACTAGGACTTCCTTCTTCCCAGAATTACCTGTTCTCATTGTTCTGCCTCTATTTCCTCTCTGGTTGTCCCACCTCTACTTACTACCTGGCTACTGGCCAATCAGTGTTTATTTAAAATATAATTGACAGAATAAGACGATTGTTCCACACCAGAGACAGAGTGTCTTGATTAATATAGTATATATCAGGCTCGCAGGTCCTGAATTTCCAGGGAATTTTTTGTCTCTAACTCTATAACTCTATAGGAAGCTGTGATTAAAGATTTGTGCCTCCATGTCTGGCTTTACATGTCTCTAAGGATCTGAACTAAAGTTTTGACACTTGTAGAACAAGTGAAGGCAGAATACTCTTTCCTGGAAGCCAGCTTCCAAATGACATCACAGAGATATTACTAATTATAAATGTTTGACAGATATATTAGGTTTGCTTCTGACTAGCACTTATAACATAAATGAACCGATTTCTATTGATTTAGTTGATGACACATGGATCATGGCTTGTTACCTCATCTTATACATATCCTGCTTCTTTTGTATCTGGCTAATGACCTGCCCTTCTTCATCCCAGAGAGGTCTCTCTCTGTCAAACCCCACCTATCCTCTTTCTGCCTAGATATTGGCCCTTTAGCTCTTTATTAAACCAATGAAAGCAACAAATGTTCATAGTATGAAAAAAGATGTTCCACAACATTTCCCCCTTTTGTCTGATTAAACTGAAGATTTTAACATTAACAAAGTGATATTATCTGCAACAAAACGTATTAAGTGTTGGCGTATTTGATCAGTATGCTAAATAACCAGACCAGCTCAAAACAACAGATATAATTTAATGATTGAAAAATGGGGAAACTCATGCTACCAGAGTGGAAGGTCCAAAGTAAAAAGGCTCCAGCTCTGCTTGCACCTAGTGCACCTATCTACCCCTGTTTATCTACTTGGACTCCAGGCAGCCACACCCTAGCCAGATGTGATTGGCTGAGCTTCCCCATCAAAAACAGTTATCAACTGAGGATTAGATTTTCAGTATCTAGTTCATTTGTATTTGGTAAATTTAGAAAAAGTGTTCTTATTACTCTTACCTTAATACTCTAAAATTTTATGCCTAATTTACTTTTTATCATAAATAAGAAAAACTATAAAGCTAACTATTTAGTCTTGAATTTCACCAATGACCCCAGGAGAGTGTAAAATTATCTAATGATAGGAACATCTGGCTGCCTGAACTGACACCCAAAGTTTTTCTGCAATGTTTGGATATCCATTTTGCATAAAGGTTTAGAATATCTGACACACATTTTTGAGAAACAGGAAATTTTGAAGGACTTTTGTACTAGATCATGGCAAAGTTCAACAGTCATTTTCTTTTGTGTCTTGCTTTTCCAATTTGACAGCATACTGTCATCAGTTAAGGCATTGAGGCAAGGGCAACTTCTTGCCCAAATTGCTAGCTTTTGCCACAACGAAAGTAAAATCCATACAGAGGCTTTTCTATATCTATTATCTTCTCTGACGGAGGTTTGTGATGAGGGAGGAGACATTTCTCAAGGTCATGAAAAGCCTCTGGTTATTAAATATCTTAAATGTTACATTCTGTAGGTCTTTGAAGTATTTGAATACTATTTATCTACTGAAAATATTGGCTTAACATTGAAAATATACCTAACATGACTATAAACTTGAATATTATAGATGATTATTAACCTGTATTTCTTAATTATATATTACATTTTAAAATAAGCTGCATAAGTACAGTATTCCAAGCAAGAGTTGATGTGGGATTCCCCTCTGTATGGTGTGAATATCACTGATTAATAAAAGAACTTCTTTGGGAATGTAGAAAAGCTATAGGGGAACAGAGATAGGTGGGGAAAATTAAACTGAATGCTGGAAGAAAGGAGGAGAAGTTAGATAGAAGCCATGTTGCCCAGCCAGAAACAGATTCCCAAACTTTAGCCGGTAAGCCACAGATTAATGGAGATGGGTTAAATTAATATGTAGGAGTTATCCAATAAGAAACTAGAGCTAATGGGCCAAACAATGATTTAAACAATATAGCTTGTGTGAGATTATTTTGGGGCTAAACAGCCAGGGAAAAACAAGTGGTCTTCCTCCTACAAAGAGTAGAAATATACATATAGTAAAACAAACCTAACTTGCAATTTTCATCAGTAAACCAAAATCCATACCAATGTAAAATATTTTGACAATTTTTTGAAGTAAATTAAATTCAATAATTTATACTTTTATCTCATTTTTCTATACTACATTCTCCTTCTTCAGTAAGAGATCCTTGAATCTAAATTCTTTGTTTACCTCTTTTCCTGACCATGACAAATAGAAACTTGTAAACCCCCCCTCTATAATCCATCTCTTAGGAATGTGCATATTGTCTTCCCTAGTGAGCTTTCTGTTGTCTTTGGGTTATGGAATATTTGAGAAACCCTAAGAAAGCAGAATAATAGTCAAATCCTGGCTAAAAAGTCTGTGAGGCTGGGCCATCTCAGCTAACAGCTTGAAGCTTTTCTTGATGCAGAACTCTGTGGAAACTGCAGGAGAGGCACTCTGAGATGCTTGATCACTATGGTCCTCTATTTTCATTGATATCTAGTTCCCTTGCCCCCAAACCACATAAAATTTAAATTCAACACATATCTGCATTAATGCAAGTATAGAATATGCAATATATACAAATCAATCAAAGATTTTTTGTTTGTTTGTTTTATGTTTGAGCAGAAAAATATACTTTATTGGTCTTGTAGTTTTCCTATACCTACTTATGTCTGTAGCCAGGATTTTCTGGGGGTCTTCCCAGATCAAACCTGATTTTCTTTAACCTTGAACAAATCCACAGTCTTTCATTTACTGTGGCAATAAAAGTATCACTTCTCCATAAGAGCAACATATTTTTAACTTCCATTTTGCAGTTAAGACATATATATATATATATATATATATATATATATATATATATGTTTTGGCTTAATTTAGCAGTGTCCATGTTCCAATGTCTCTCAGAATTTATTGTTCATTCATCAGCAATCAAAAAGTTTAAAGTCAATACAATACCATACAGAAACCAGACTCTATTTCCCATGTTTCTTATTCTTTTATTATTATCATATTACTTCTCTCTTTAAAGACTTTATTATTTTAAACATTTTTGTAGTCCTGTCCATATCCTTTCTCTGTTCTATCTTAAGCCCATGTACATTTTCAAATGCACTATAACATATGTAGAGTTTTGTTTCCCATTTGGATCTGTCTATACTAAGCATTGGTAGTGTTCTATGATCTTATGAGGCAAATCTTGAACTGTTGTATCAACCACTGGTGCTGCTCAGCTAAGTACATGATGCTAGCACATGTACTAATAGCTAACTCCATCATGCAAGAAACTGCTGGGGAGATGGATCTCTATATTGCACTTGGCATGAGACTGTGAGACAAGGAAGCCATATCCAGTTCTAATGTGTGTGTGTGTGTGTGTGTGTGTGTGTGTGTGTGTGTGTGTGTGTGTGTGTGTAGAGCAGTTTTTTCTTAAGATTTTTCTGGTTTTATGTGGATACGCATGGCCTGGACTATGTGTCATTTTCTATACACCAGCCAGCTTCCAAAGGACCTCAAAGAGAATCATTATTAATTATAAATGCTTGACTAAAAGTTTAGGCTTGTTTCTAATTGGGTCTTATAACATAAATGATCCCATTGCTACTAGTTTCTTTCTACCACATGGCTTATGGCTTAATACCTCATCTTGTACATGTCCTGCTTCCTCTGTGTCACTGGTGACCTCACCCTTCTTCATCCAAGAAATCTCTCTCTCTCTCTCTCTCTCTCTCTCTCTCTCTCTCTCTTTTCAAGCCCAGCTTAACTTCTTTCTGTCTAACTATTCATAACTTATCTCTCTATTAATTCCATGAGAGCCATACATCTTCACAATGTACAAAAAAATTGTTCTACAACAAACAAGTTCTTTACCAATTGAACTAACTTTCCAGTCCCTCCAATAAGCTTTTAAACTGCTATACTATCCATCCTCTGTCTTCATGCCTATTTCTTATGTTCAATAGCTTCTCCACTCTATGCAGAGGCCCTGCCTTGTCATAGCACTTGTTATATCCTTCGAAAATCTGAACTTTTATATACACTATGCTCCCTGACCATTTCTATATAGATCGTGTAAACTTAGCCAAATATTTCCTCATCTGTTTTCCAAATACTAGTCTGTTTAAAGATTCTCTTGATTGAAAATATACCAGGCCTTCCTGTAGCTTCAAAAGATCAAAGGTTCCAAACTCACCACTTTTAGCTGGCACTATATTTACCATTCTAGTTGGTGAGGTGAACCTGAGAGAGTAGGTCCTACAAATGAGATGGACTAACACCTGATGCAATAACCAACTTTATTCAGAAAATCAGACACTTTATATTTTGAGGGTTCAGAAGAGTCGTCCAGAGACTGTTTATAATCACAAGGAGAAGCAGCACATAGCAAAACCATGTTTTTCCATAGAGGCACATGAACGACAACACCTAAAGTCAACTCAGTCCTCTCTGCTACATCTGTGAGGAGCATGAAAGCTCATTCCAAGAAAAATTCTGTTTTGAAGAAACTGAAGTCACAACATTCTTTTTTTTTTTCTTGGCGTTTTCTCACAAGCACTCAGAATTCTCATGAGACTCCATTCTTGGATCGTGTTTCAATAGCACCATACTCCTCTTGTTATTATACACTACTCTCATTCCCCACAGGCCTTCAGGCATGCATTTTCCTGCCTCAGGCTCTCAGTATATGCTATATCCTTTCTCTTTAAATTGTTCTAATCCCATAGACATATGAAGGAAATAATGAACAGTTATCTTAGTAAATAAACAGTACTTTAAATCAGGTAGGTTTTTGAATATTGCCTACCTAGAGAGAACATATTTTTTATCAAAACTTAACATACCTTACATCCCAAATGTTAGAAGTTCTTTGATTATTAGAATTATTTTCAATCAATAATGAAAATAATATAATAATTGCAGAGTTGATTGTTCACTTGAAGTAGCAAATAAATGTCTGCATGTGTGTACATGTGTTGTGGCTTGAATGTGACTTAAATGCCCTCAAAACTTTATGTATTGACATATAATCTTCACTGGAAAATATTTAAAGAATGCAGAAACTTATTCTGTGAAGTTTAGTGGTAGGATATTCAGAAAATATTTACATGAGATAGAAATCATTAGATCAGAGCACCCTTTACCCCTCATTCTCTCTCCCCTCACCCACTCATCCCCTCACCTTTTTACCCAAGACTGATCAAGGATATTTTTAAGAAAGTTAGCCATGACTTCCTGCTTCCTGTCTCGTGACCTCAGATACTATGCCATGACTCAGTTCTCTACCCACAAAAGGACCAATACCACATATATTACATATTTCATTTACAAAACAGAATACTGTTCATCTGTAAATATGAGGAAAACTCTGCCAATTCGAGCAAAATTGTGTTGATATGTAGATTTTTAAGTAAAGGTTGTATGGCTTTATTTAAAAATATCGTTAACACAAGTTATAGAAAATGTGTTTGGGAGAGTCTCAACAGAGAAATAAGGAGAAAGAAATCACAAATGGCTAAGGAAATGCAATGTAGTTTCTCCCCAAAACTAGTAGCCAGTCTCTGTATTGCTTTTCTAACTGGGTAGGTCACTATTTCATCTCAACATTTCCAGTTTTGACATGTTGTTAGAAACCTAGTTTGGCTGTGAGGTCATAGGAGCTTTTCCAAGCTACTTGGTCTTTTTCATATCCCGGTTCATACCCTCAGTAATGTGACAATTAATGCTTCAGTATAGAAATCCATTGTCACATTGCACTAAGTCTTAGCTAGCGTTTCTTTAAATATACCCTCCAGAGTGTTGAGTCCCTAGAGGACAGGCCTTCACGCCCCTACTTGATCTGTTTTGCACTCTTGCAGTTGGTTGAAAACAGGAACCAAAACAGGAACAATCTGTTGTTTTCAGCAATGTTTCTGAGGATGTTTACCCCTAAGCCATTGAGTTACCGTGATGAGCTTCCTGCTTTTACTGTCTTGGCCTCCCCTGATGAGGGCTATATATACTGTGTGAGAAAGTGGAATAAAGGCTTGTCTGCAGAACCTGAAATTGTGTTGCATGTTAATCCCGACATCCCTCGCTCAGAAGAGCGGCAGTTGCTGTGCTGGCGCAGCACAGAGATTGTCAGACTTCCACATGTTACCTACTCATTATGATAATAAAGTGCTCGTGACCAATATATCATACCACTTCACTAAAATTTAGCCTATATTTACTAGCAAAAATGGATTTGTCCCTTTAGAAGCAGAAAAAAAGACAATATTTTAACTTGTTTAGTCCCAAGCATGTGGTTAAGAAAAAAATAAATTGAAAGCAATAATATGAGGTGTGGTCTTTGAAAGAGCAATGATCTTTCCTGTCATGTCAAAACAACATGATTTTAACGTTTATGTGTTTCAAGTTTTGTGGTAGTGATTAGTATATGGTGTGAAGGCAAAGGTAGACTGTGAAGGACCGGGAATTTTCCTCGCCACAGAAGATTTGTTACCAAATTAGATTTGTAAGGTCTGGGTCATAATTGTTTCTCATGGGTCCCATGCTCCTAGCTCTGTTTAACAGCCTTTGGTGCTATTGGAAACTGTGCCTCTTTTAGGAGTCGAGAACTAAAGAAAGAAAGTTAAGTCATTTTGTCTTTGAAGTAGATTCTTGAACTATTGTCTCTTCCTCTTCTTGTCTTGGGATCTGGGCTACTGTCTTTTTCTACTATGTGTTTAATTGGCCACAAAGCCAAGGACCATCCTACCATAGAGCCACCAGGACAAGTGGCCATGAATTTAAATGTGAAAACATGAGAGTAATAAAGTGCCCTGCTCATCTTTTTATTGTCTTATAAAATATCTGAGAAGAACAACTTAGAGAAGGCTAAGTTGGCTCATTGTTTCAGAGGTTGTGGTCCATGACCTGTCAGCCCCATGGCCTCTGGACCTAAGGTAAGACAAGGCATGCTGGCAGAAACATTCGTGGAGCTAGGTAGGTACTTGTGGCACCTGGGAAGCAGGAAAGAGGGTAAGGGACTCAGACAACAAGCCTCCTTCAAAGAAATGCTTTCAGGGATCTAATTTCTCTAGCTATGCCATGAATCATTTTTATGGTTATCAAATCTGCCAAGAGCCTACTCGGCTATCAAACCATCAACATATTAACCTAAATATGAGTGTCAGAGTCTTCATGATCCAATAAAAGTTTGACTTTTCCACCTTTGAACATTATTTCAATAAAAGCCAAGAGTACACCAGTGAGTTTTCAGTGGATATTCGTGATGCAGACTCTAGTGCAACCTTTTCTTCATTATAACTTACAAATTTTAGGTGTGTTCACAGGGATTGAAAATTTTCTCACAAATTTATTGAATTGCATCATAATATGTTGTTAGACATAAGTCTATGTAAACCATAAAATCCCTAAAGTGTTAGAGAATACTATCAACTCTTGTCACATGTCACACTAGAAGTAACATCTAGAATGCAGATGAGCCAATCAACAAAAAGCTCAAAGTAAATAGGACTTACAGGGAGAACTAAGTCTTTGATACTTTTTTAGTCTATTCTTTTAATGACTACAGTTATTAATAATTCTTTTTGCTCACCTCCAAGTATAGATGGAAAAACTTAGTATGGGGCATGCTAAATAAAGCTAAATGCAAATTGCTTTTGTCTACACCAGTTGGTATAATACCCTCATAGGAGGGAAGACATCTTTCCCAATGCAGATATAAAAGGAAAAAACTAAAGTGAAGAGCTAGAATACTTTCCCAATGGGATCTTTTATTATTGACTGCAGTGATTTCTATAAAGACATGTCAAAGTGTACTTGAGAAGGAATGCCTGAACTAGGTGGTTGTATGGTATGTCTTTATTCTCAGCACTAGGGAGACAGTGGTGGGTGGATCTCTGTGAATTCAAGGCCAGCATAGTATACAAAGAGAGTTCCAGAACATTAAAAAGCCCAAACTATTTAAAAAGAGGAATGGATAAGAACTGCTGAGGAGCCTTCCCAACCCCATTGCCAGCAGTATACTATGACTAGATCATCCCAGAACATGGGGAAACAGTGCAAGAGTGAGATGTGTGTTTCCAACTAAGAGTTGTTGACAGAGGTTTTTTGTCCTGCAGCTGTTCAGCCCAAAGAACCCACACAGAGGTCTACATTAATTATAAACAGGTTGGCCCATTAGATCAGGCTTTTTATTTACTCTTATAACTTATATTAGCCCATAATTCTTGTCTGTATTAGCCATGTGGCTTGATATCTTTCATATGTGAGGTATTCTCATCTTGCTTCCTCTGTATTTGACTTCTTCTGTGTTTGGATAATGACCACAGACCAAGTCTTTCCTCTTCCCATAAGTCTCCTATTCTGGTCACCCCACCTATACTTCCTGCCTGGCCACTGGTCAATCAGCGTTTTCTTAAAATAATACAAGTGACAGGATAAAAGACCATTGTCTCACAGCAGAGAGTAACTTCCCCATACTTGGGAAAATAACACCACATACATAGAGGTTATTGCCTTCACTAAATAAAATCATACCTCATAAGATTTATTTTCATCTATATAAACATATTTCACATATATTTAATAAGATTATTGATTTTATATTCTCAGTATAATGTTTGAGCTCCCCTGGTAGAATGTGTATTCTTTAAAATCAGTGAAAAAGATTTTTCTTCCTTTACATCTCCCTCCACATGCATCTAATTCTTTGTATATTTTTTCAAAAAAGGTTATAGAAGTAAATTCTCTTACAATGTTACAATGTGTCAATCTCAAAGAGTCCAAGAATGTATAAAAACAGTGAAAGGTTACTTTTGGATCCAATTTATTGCAAAGATAAAATTATTTGTCTGTCTTTGTGTAGTAGAAGCATTAGTTTTGCAAAAGAGCTCTCTTGTACAAGGACAATGCCCAGAAATTTCTGATCAGAAGTTTGATAGGACTCTGCCATCATTCTGACAAGAATGCAGGTGAGAGTGTAACTTTCACAGGCATGTTATTAATATAACAGCATGTCAACTGTCATCTGCATATTTGTATTTGAACCCTGTAAAGCCAGGAAAGCAATTCTGTTCCATTTTGTCTTGTATTAGGTAATGAAAAAGTTTATTTCGTTTTACATTTCCAGGTCAGAGTTTCTCACTGAGGGAAGTCAAGGTGTGAAATCAAGCTGAGAACTTTAAGGTGGGATTGCTTGCTATTCCATACCACATTGACACCATCCAAGGAATTTACTCTCAGCTGAGCAAGTATCCCAGGAAGTTTGGAGGAGGATGCTTTGTGACGAGTTCAATCCCTGGCTAGGTGAAATGCTCACTGTTTGCACTTATTAAGCTTAATCTTCATTTGAATGTGATCTCTCTAAACATTCCCTACAATTTGGACAAGAATTGAATACATGTAAACAGAATACATTTGTATACCCAAACCTTAAAAGAAAACACATATAGGCCCATTTGAAACCAGGAATTAAGGAAGGCATATGACAAGCCAGTTTAAGACTGAAATTCAGGAACTCTAGCTAAACACTCCAGTTCACCACTGTTTTTATTAAAATGCAAATAACAAAGATGATGGGAATGGATGAGATAGCCATGTTGACTTTGGTGGTTGGAAATAGGAAAACGTTTGTCAAGATGGCTTGAAAAATTGCACAAGACATATTTTCTAGTGTTCCTAAAGAACAATTTGATTCTCTGCCAAAGCATAAATACTAAGTTCTTATACATTAACCAAGGAAATAATAATCTACAACAGTCATCTAGCAGTGGTCCCTCAATGTTCAATTTCACTTAAATAGAATTTGAAGTAATAAAAAGTATGGACCAATAAAAATCAAATTATGAGCTCTTAGATAAAGGCAATTCACACTATAGTCCAAGACAGTTACACCCCAAAATTTACCAGGCACTAACTCTGCTCAGGTACTGTCATATTGTTGGTAACATACATAATTTTTGCCCTGAAATTACTCAGATATCAGAAAAAAATGTCACTGCTAAATATTCTTCAGTGCTGAGCTCTATTCATTTATTTACATTGCAAATGTGTAAAAAGAATCACACAATGTAACTAATTTGAGTTCCAGACTCATAAAAATTTTCATTACATATACAGAAACCCAAGCCCAAAACAAATTGGGTGGGATGTACTCATTTTAAAGAGATCACCTCTAGTGCATAAAGAACAAGTTCCATAAATTGCATGTTTTGAAAACTCTGTAATCTAAGAAGCTTAAGAGTTTGTAAGAGTAAAGTGGGTCTGCATGTGTGGCTCACTCCCATCAGCACACTTTCGTTGTGTGAAAGAAAATTGTTTTCAGTGGTTTCATTGGAGATATCGTTTGAACTTAGGAATAGATATCAAGTTGTATTCTTTTTAATGTTTTAAATAGGCTAACCAGTTTTTATTTATTTTTATTTTTTAAAAAAGAAAACAAACTCTCTTTTTAAAATTATATATACTAAATCCAAGTTCCCACTTCCTCTCCTTCTCTCATACCCTCCAATTTCACCCTACCCCCATCCACTCCTCAGAGAGAGTAAAGCACATTGCTTTGGGAAAGGTCCAAAGCCCTGCTATATCTAGGTCCATCCAAAGAGAACAGGTTCCCAAAAAGCCAGTACAAGCAGTAGAGATAAATCCTGATGACAATTTCAGTGACCCCTCAGTTCGCTCCAGTCATGCAACTGTCAACCACATTCAGAGGGACTAGTTTCATCTTATGCTTGTTCCTTTCCAGTCTGACTGGAGTTGGTGAGCTCCCATTAGCTCAGGTAGACTGTTTCAGTGGGTGTCCCCATCATGATCTTGACCACTTTACTCATATGCTCACTCCTCCCACTTTTCAACTGGTTGGGAGATCAGTCCAGTGCTCTGACGTGAGTCTCTGCCTCTGTTTCCATCAGTTGCTGGATGAAGGTTCTATGGTGATATTGAAGATATTCATTCATCAGTCTGACTATAGGGCAAGGTCAGCTCTGGCACCCTCTCCTCTATTGCTTAGGGTCTTAGCTGGGGTTATTCTTGTGACTAGCTGGGAATTTCTCTAGAGCCAGGACTCTTGCTAACCCTATAATGGCTCCCTCAATCAAGGTATCTCTTTCCTTGCTCTCATCTCTGTACTTCCTCCATCTTGACTATCCATAAGCTCAAGTTCTTCTCACCCCTCTTCTCCTTCTATCCTCCATTCTCCCCCTACCCCTATGCTCCCAATTTTGTCAGGTGATCTTGTCTATTTTGACTTTCCACAGGGATCTTTGTGCTAGAATCCAGTTCGCGAGTTTCAGGCAAGGGGCTGGAGGTTGAGGAAACACACGCAGAGACAGACCAACACACGGACCTCCAATCACTGGTACAAAGGCCCTCTTTAATAGCACCATGGAGGCTTAAATACCCTGCAGTCAATGGCCAACAGGTGAAAATCCTATCCTCTGATCCTCTAGGCAAAGCACAGCTTTTAGTAAGTTCAATTAGAAGGCTCTAGTAGGGAAGAGCAGCTGAAGGCCAGGAACCCAATTGATCCCAACACTATATATGTTTTTCTTAGTTTTTACCTTGTTACTTAGCTTCTCTAGGATCATGAACTATAGGCTCAAATTCTTTGTTTATAGCTTATGAGGGTATACATACCATATTCATCTTTTTGGATCTGGCTTACCTAAATCTGGATGGTGTTTTCTAGTTCCATTCATTTACATGTAAAATTTAAGATGCTGTTGTTTCTTACCTCTGAGTAGTACTCTAATGTGTAAATGTGTCACATTTTCTTTACCCATTTTGCAGTTGAGGGGCATCTAGGTTGTTTCCGCTTTCTGGCTATTACAAATAATGTTGCTACGAACATAGTTAAATATATGTTTTTTGTAGTATGATTGAACATCTTATGGGCATATGACCAAGAGCTGTATTTCTGGATCCTGAGGTAGGTTGATTCCCAATTTTCTGAGAGAGCACCATACTGATTTCAAAGTGGTTGTACAAGTTTGCTTGCATTCTCACCAGCAATGGATGACTGTTCCACTTACTCCACATTTTCTCCAGCATAAGCTATCATTGGTGTTTTTGAAACTCTACCAGGGAACTCATACAGCTGGTAAATTACTTCAGTAATGTGGCAGGATACAAGATCAAATTTAAAAAAAATCAGTAGCCTTCCTACATACAAATGATAAAGGGGCTGAGAAGAAATCAGAGTAATATTACCGTTTACAATAGCTACAAATTATAGAGGGAGGCTGCTTGTTGGTTCACAGACACCAGGCTAGCTTAGTCCCAAAATAATCACACAGAAACTATTAACTAAATCACTGCCTGGCCCATTAGCTCTAGATTCTTTTTGGCTAACTCTTACATATTAATTTGACCCATCTTTATGAATCTATGTATTGCCACGTGACAGTGGCTTACCGGCAAAGTTTCAATTTGTCTGACTCTGGTCGTGGCTCCATGGTTTCTCTCTGACTCCACCCTTTTTTCTCCCAGCATTCAGTCCAGTCCTCCCTGCCTAGTTCTGCTCCACCCGACCTTGCTCTGCTTTGCTATAGGCTTAAAGCTGTTCCTTATTCATTAACCAATAAAAGCAACACAGAGACATAAGGATCTCCCAGACCATTTCCCATTTTCTGTTTAAACAAAATGGAAGGCTTTAACTTTAACATAGTAGAATTACATACAATAAAACAGGTATCAAGCAAGAATTCCAGTTACAATATTTATATCTACTTTATCTTTTATCATATCTAAGGAAAACTGTAACTATAACTATCTATTTACTCTTCAGTTCCATCAACGACTCTATAAGGATATAATATTACCTAAGTAAACAATAAGTTCATTGAAAGAAATTTCCAAAACTTTAGAATTAACAGAGACCTCTCACTGCCTACACAGTCACCCAAAGTTTTTCTGTACCATTGGGGCATCCATCTTTGGCCTACAGGCCCATAGTATCCAGCAGAGTTTTCCAAGAAGCAGGAGATTTCAAAGACAGTTCCACCTATACTGGCAATTTGTCCATCACATTTTATTTTCTGTGTGTCCTGCAGAATGTCTAGAAGATACTTTCATGAAGCAGGTACCACAAAGCATTGTTTCACGTTTAGGCAAGTTTAGCAGTCATTTCTCTGTGGGTCTTGCATGTCCAGTTTATCAAGCAGTCTAGGCAAGAGCAGTTTCTTGCCAAATGGTCAAGCAACTCCATAAGGAGCCTCTTCAATGCCCATCATCCTCTTGAAGTAGCTTGGTGCTACAAGAAGCATATGTGAAATTAAACATTTTAAATGTCATATTCTGATCTATCTCTACCTAGCTTTTTTTCTCTGTCATCTATCTATCATCTTTCTACCTCTATCTATCTATCTATCTATCTATCTATCTATCTATCTATCTATCTATCTATCTATATCTCTCTGTCATCTATCTATCTGTCTGTCTCTCTATCTATCTATCTGTCTGTCTATATCTGTCTATCTGTCTGTCTGTCTGTGTGTCTGTCTGTCTGCCTGTCTATCAGTCTATCTATCTACCTCTATCTCTCTATTGTCATATCTATCTATCTATTGATCTATTTATTTATCTAACTATCTATATATCTATCATATATCGATCTGCCATCCATCTATCTATTGTGTTGCAGTGATCACAAGGAGATTACCAAATAACATTAAACTTGTAAATGAACCAAGTTTGTCGTGTTATTAGTTAGTGTACACGTCCAAATTGCAAAGCATTGAACTTTCACGTTAATACTGTTTAAAGTAATTGTTTTGTTTCCCTCTCAATTTCTAAAACCACCATATCCCTGAAAAAAATTAAATTCTGTTCTTGACATTTTCAGCCTCTCCTCTTTATCTCATTTCTTTAAAGATTTGAGGGGCATTAAGAATTTTAGAGAATTTAATTCCAGGGAGAAACTCCAGTCAGAATAAAGTCTGTCTACCCAGGGATGCACAGGACAGCTTTTTCTTGCCCTGCTAATAGAGTGTTAGTCTAATGTCATCTCTTGGGGTTTGCAGCACACTCTCAAGATATATTCATTTGTTAAAACTGCTGAGTTAACTCTGAAGTCCCCTTTTCCCTGTATCAACTTGTCTACAAAGACAATAAATCCAGGGACGAAGATAATGGTGAATCCCAAGACAGTGAACAAAATGATGCTAGTTATCAAGCCCCATTTTAACGTCTCCAGTGAATTCTTGATGAGAAGATGTGCATATATATATATATATATATATATATATATATATATATATATGGTCACCTCTAAGAAGTTCTTATTTAACAGTAAATTCTGGAATGTTGTAGATAAAATAAAGTCTCTTTCTAAGTCAATCCTGGTAGATTTACAGTAGATGATGCTATTATGTATATGCTAAAATTAAGAGAGTAGTGCAAGATTTTCCAGATAAAGGCTACTAGAGATATTATACTAAGAATTCTATTTAAGGGGGAATATTTTATCCAGCTTGTTCCTTTGGTGGAAATGAGGCCTTCCAAAGGGAGAGAAGAAAGGGGTAAAATAAAAGAGGCAGTGAAAAAGAAGGAGATGGAGGAAGTCATGTATTTCAAGTAAGAGTGAAAAAGTGATGTAAAGAAAATGTTTTGACGTGTGTATATTAGACTTTATTTTCAGCCATTTGATGAACTTTATGAATTTTCCCTTAATAAATCTATTATGAAGCTAAATAAGGCTGACTCCTACAAATGAATGAAAAGTGAATAGAAGCATTCTTTATTGTTGGCTGTGAAGGGTTTCTTTATTATCTTTTCTTGTTTTTTGCTTTTATTCTCTACTAAGAATACTGTTATCCACAGGAGATCAATTTATGGTCTCTTTAAGATGCATAAACCCAATAGTTTTTCATCCTTTCTGTGATTTTTTTTTTAAAACCTGGCAGGGACTAGTGAGCACAAGCTTAATATATGGACTCGAAGAATGATTTTCTCTAAAAGTGATGGCATATGCCCAGAAGTGAATCTCTTACTAGTACTCATTATCTGGTTTGTGACTCTATGTAACAGGAGCTCTTTTAATAACCACAGGAAGAATTAGCTGAAAATTGACTTTGAATGTAATTCATTTGCTACAAAGTCCTCACACACCCCAGCACTTCCCCCCCACCCATGCCCACATTTTCCACTGGAGTCCTTTGTTAATAGATGAACTGCACAGCAAAAGCATGTAAGGGCAATGGTTTCTAAATACCATCACACACCATGATGTTCTCTGCATTCCAGCCATTAAGGCTGGACTGCTGTCCTGTACAAGCAGAAGGATGAGCAGAGTGGAGAGCAGCAACTGACTGATGCTGCAGAATGAGCCTCACAAGCCACACACGGGGGGAAAAGCAGAAGTTTTCAGCTCACTCATCTCCCACCAGCTCTGTGCCCCTCCGCTCCTAGGAACAGGGCTGAATGCTGGTCATGGCAATGATTCCAGTGTCTGTCATCAACTAGATCACCTTAGAGAAAGATTATTTTCATACTGATATACCCAAATTCAGATTTGAAGTAGTTTCAGACATACAACTTTGCAGAACAAAATACTTCTTATTTAATTTTTGGGTATATGCATTTGTGAAAGAAACAGAGGAAGAATGCGTGTGTGCGAGAGAGAGAGTGCTCTAGTTTCTGTATTTCTGTAGTAGGTCACTATAATCCTGAGGTCAGTTTTGATCTTGCAATTGTCCTGCCTCCTCCTACCAAGCTGGAGGTGAACCTTTGAATTGGGCAAAATATCCCCATACTAGATTGTTTCTTCTTGGGTTCTAGGAGCTTTTCTGTGTTTCCCTTCTCTCTGAAACACTGCCATAATAATAAATGTCCTGTGGTATGGTCTATTATATCTAAATTAATGTGAAGGCACTTTCTGAACCTACTTAAGTCAGAAGTCAGAAGTTAAAATTTTCTTAATTGGTAAAGGGGATCGCAATGCTCAAAACAGAAAAGACATCCTTTGAATAAATATAACAGTTTACTGAGAAGTTAGGAGAGAATGTTTTCCTTCAACATTGACTACAATCAAGATATGAGGTTATAGAACAAATTTGTGCTTGGAAAATAAAATACATTTCAAATTTATAGCATCAGAAACGTCGCAATACTTTAAAAAAGATCATATCATCCTCATCATTTATGTGAAAAATGATATTAACAGATAAAGCAGTTTGCACCATCTTTAAATATGGTATCAGCTTTGCTGATTGCATTTGTAGATTATTTTGTTCCTAAATAGTCTATATAATGTTTAATGTGTTGTTAAAACTATACATGTCAAGACAATATTAACCAACAGCATAACTGAAAAACATCAGCGAAGTAAATGCTATATTGGACATCTCTTCACAGTTACATGTTGTTTTTACTTACAAAGCAACTGAAAATTAAATTGAACTCAGACTCTAACTTGAACATGCCTCACCTAACAAAGTACTGGGATTATAGGTGTCAGTCATCACACCAGGGGCTTTTAGAATCTGCTTCCCTTTTGAATTATACATCCATCTTTAAGTCATGTCTTTGTTGTCTGAGTTTACTACAAGCACATAATATGTGTCCTGAAACACCTGAACACCTTTCTTCTTAGATATTTTCATTAAGTTCAAGACTAAGTTTTGCCTTAAAATTTGAACACCAGGGCACACTTCACTCAAATATTTGCCAGTTTTTAACCTCAATGATCTTTCCCCAGTTTCCAAAACCTTGGACTGTTTTACCTTTCCAGCCTTGGCAGAATGGTGAATCCTCTATGTATTTCTACTGATACTGCGCTCACAGCTGCCTAAGTGGTTAATAAGAAGAATGCCAACTTCATCCAACTCTTCTTCTCTGAGTCCTCCTAGAATTCTGCTTGGTGCCCCATTCATAGGAAAATCAGTCTACAATTTGTCCCTCCAAATTCATCCAGACTCTTCCCACCGACTCAGTTTCAAAGCTAATTTATCTGATTGTTAAAGTGATTCAATGTTCCTACTTCCCAGCATCAACAGGAGAATATAATCTTTACCGAGATTGCTCTATTTGGTTTCTAAGTGAAATCACCAAGTTTTTATTGTTTAAGTTTGTCTTAGAATTCAGAATTGCAGGGATGATGGATAAGGAAATACAACTCCCCAGTCACTAGAAGACTCTGCACCCAGGACAATGGTCAATGGAATCATGGCCTTACAAGGTTGCTAGCTGTTCAAAAATCCTTGACTTTGCTCCTTTTCTCTCTATCTCCAAAGGTATTTTTGACACTTAAAGACAGGCTTCAATCTCTTTTTGCAATTGTTGCAACATCGCTAGCAAATTCTTTACTTGGATTCACCAATGATTGTCTGCTTATCAGGGATGATTGGGAGAGTCTGGGCTGTTAAGATTCCTAGATGCAGGCCTTTGGCTAGTGACTCTGTTACGACAGCTTTGCTCTTAGTTCATTCATGTGACTGTTATGTAGAAGCCACAAAATGAACACTTTATGAATGACAGAAATTTCTTAGGTCTAAAAACTGGAAAGCACAGATCAAGTTACCCACTGGCTTGGTTGTCTGGTATGGAATGCCCTCTGATTCCAAGGCTTTAAAGTGGTAAAAGATTGCATGGCACACTAGTGAATGTTGGTATTAATGGAGTGCCATCATAGCCTGGTTTTTTCTTAAATGTCTCCCTCCCTTAATACTCTCCATTAGCCAAACCTGAATTATAGAGAGGTTACCTTCTGATTACAATGCTCACTGAATGAATTGCTATTGAAGGACTATCACAATCCATATCTTTATAGTTGTGCTACTACAAATAAATTATAAAAATATAAAGTTCCATGCAGATAAATAATTGCAACATTTCCAGTATAACCAATTAAATATTATAATTTTTCTCTACAACATGATTTTTAAACATAAAGATTTTGTTCTTTTATTGAAAATATTTTTTTCTCACATAATATATTCTGATTATGAGTTGCTCTCCATGTATTTCTACCAGTTCCTTACCACCTACTCTTCCTTCTGGATTCCATATCCTTTCCGTCTATAATTAAAAAAAAGAGACAGGCTTCTAAGGAATACTTAAATAATAAATACTTAGATAAAATAATACTTAAATAAGTAAAATATAATATAATAATATGAAACACAAATTAACACATCTGAATTGGCCAATACAAATAGTCTGGAAGAAAAGAGGCCAATTGATCAACAAGAATCCAGCTGACCAACAATCTATTAGATATAACCCAGTCCCTTTACTGTAAGTCTTATTAATTGACCAGTATTGTCAAGCTGGTGTTGTAACGAGCCCTCTTGTTGGTTCCTGACTTCTGAAAGCTTAGGTCCAATGTAATCCCACAGAAAATATATTATTAAAACACTGGTTGGCCCGTTATCACTAGCTTCTTACTGACAAACTCTTACATATTAATTTTAACCATCTCCATTAATCTGTGCATACTACAAGGTCATGGCCTACCAGTAAAGTTTCAGCATAGCTCCCTCCAGTTGAAGCTCCATAGCTTCTTCTGACTCTGCCTTCTCCCTTCAAGCATTCAGTTTAGCTATCCCCACCTAACTCTGTTCCTTGCACAGGCCCAAAACAGTTTCTTTATTAATCAATGGTATTCACAGTATATAGAGTGGTTACCTTTCCTTTTCTGCTTAAATAAAAAGGAAGGTTTAAAATTTAACATAATAAAATTACATATAAATAAATAGATATCAAGACATAATTACAGTTACAATATTTATATCCACTTTATCTTTTATCATAGGCAAGGAAAACTATATCTATAAATCCTTAAACTCCATCAAAGACTTCAGAAGGATATAGTATTACCTAAGTAAAAAGGAAATGCATTGTAAGCAACTTCAAAAACTCTACAAATGACAGAGACATCTTGCTGCCTGAATAGTCACTGAAAGTTCTTCTGTATCTTTGGTCACCCATCTTTGGCCTACAAGCCCATAGTGTACAGCAGACTTTTCCACAAAACAGGAAATTTCAAAGACAGCTCTGCCTATATTGGCAGTTTGTCAGTCACTTTCTTCTGTGTCCTGCAGAATGTCTACAAGACTCTATTCTTTCAAGAAGCAGAAACCTCAAAGGACTGTCTCATTTTTAGGCAAGTTCAGCAGTCATTTCTCTGTGGGTCCTGCATATCCAGTTCACATAGCATACCATCAAGCAGTCCAGGCAAGAACATTTCTTGCCCAAATGGCTAACAAACTCCATCAGGAGCCTCTTCGATGCCCATCTTCCTCTTGAAGTAATTGGTGATGCTAGGAGCAAATGTGTCTCACAGTCACGAAAAGTCCTAATTCTTTAAAACATTTTAAATGCCATATTCTGAAGATCTCTGAGAGATTTAAAGAATATCTATCTAACTGAAATATATCTCTCTATTTCTAGAAACCTATCATGACTACAAGTTTAACTATTATAGGTGACTATCTATTAACATATATTTCTTAATCATACATTACATTTTATATGAGCTACACAAACACAATACTTTAATCAAGAGTAGAAATATACATATAACAAAATTGACCTTAAATTTGTATCAATAAATCAAAATCTATACCAATGCAAATCTCTACAGTATCTTCACCTTTAAATATAAACAAACATTTATAGACAATATTTGGGAATATGGGCATAATTCTCTTCATACTTTTTCCTGCTTTTTCTTGGGCAAATTAATTTCAGGGAGTGTTCACAGTGACCTTTCTGAGGGTCTTGGTGTATCAAACCACATCAGCCTGGAATGAATCCACAGGTTCTCATTATCTGTGGAACAAAAAAACCTCTTTTCCATTTTGTAGTGTTTAGAAAATTAAAACATATGCACCATACCATAGATTCCTATTTAGCATTTCAATAGAAAACTGCTTTAAGTTCTTAAAAGGCTTATTTTACAATTACATATTTTTAGAAATTATAGCCATTGTGGGGATACCTGTAAACATTGACATTGCTCCAGCTTATGTCACTAATAAAATGATTTTTTTGCATATTACGATATAAAGCATTTATACCACACAAGGAAGGTATATCACACAATCCTACAGGACAAGCAGTTATAGAAAGATCTGGTTGCATTTTAAATGATATGTGTAATAAAAAGAAAGGAATAATAAAGACTCCAGAGATCAATTGCACAATGCTTTATTAGCTTTCATTTTTTAAATGATAGTGAGAAAGGAACAACACCTGCAGAGGGACATAAATAATAAAAAAATGTTGAATTAAATCAGCCCTTATACTTTAAAGATGTGTTGACTTCAGAATGGAAATCAGGAAATGTATTACATTGTGGAAGAGGTTTTGCTTTTCTTTCCAGAAAAGAAAAGCTATGGATACCATTAAAATTGCTAAATATTAGATTAGAATGGGAGAGACCTTTGGATTAGGAGAGCTGAAAGGTCATCAAACAACTTTGGAAATTTAACCTGCCCAAAGGGGAAACTACATAAAGTTGGGGCAAGGTTTTCTTTTTGTTGTTCTTTACAAGAGAATAACATCAGCCAACTAAAGAATTTGAAGACTTCAAGACAAATGAGACATCTGGAAAAGAATAACAAATTTTTCAAATAAAATATGGCAAGAAAAGAAGCAAATTTGCATAAGGTTATTTCTAAAAGAATAATATCTCAAAAATCTTCCCATATGTTTATTTCTACTGTTCTCTATAGATATATAAGGCAAATGGTATTGTTGTAGTCTCAATTCAATTAAAAATTAAAGCTGACTTTTTAGTTGGGGCATGGCTCTTTCCTCTAAATTCAAGAATGCTTGTTAAAGGAAAATTCCTAATTTCTGTCTCATGTCAGAAGATCAACCTGATATGGAACAGAAGAAAAACCAAAATTAAGAGACTATTCTATTGTCTCTAATCTCATAATACTTTGGTTTTATTTTGACTCTTGGAAATATTTCTTAAGGTATAAATATTATTTTAAAATTTATAAGAATATATAAATATATATTTATATTTATAAGAATAAATATATAAATAATATATTATATATTTATATAAAATTTATATAAAGAATATATAAATAAATATATAAATATATATACACACACACACACATACACATATGCCCATTCCTAATAGTGACTTTTGAACCCTCTAAAAAGATGTTGGGAACCCACAATGACTAACCCACTTGGACTGTGGTAGCACCACTAAGCTGACGAGTACACAAAGATCAGCTTTGGGGTGAAAACTGCTCGTGACAGCTTCAAACAAGTTAGCTAAGATGTTCCAGTCTCATAGACGACTCCAGTCAGAACTTCAAATAAGCTTTGCAGTTTTCGAACACACTGAGACTGAACAAGAGCTAGACCTCCAAGAACTTGATCTTCATCTCTATTCTTTTCAGGGTCCCTAAAAGATGCCCTACCCCAAATAAGAGGAAATTATTTTAAGAACATGGCTCTCACAGTCCCAAAATGTGGAGTGTGTGGTTTTTGGTCATTTTATGTTTTTTTCTTTTTTGGCATTGTTTAGGGGGGTTGGACACAGTTGTTATTGGTCATGATCAGGTAGGAAACAAAGCAAGGGAGGTTAGGTTCAGAAATCCCTTTCTGAAAAATAAATAGGCAATATAAGAATGGAAGGATAAAAGGGTTAATATTGAATATGCTTTAAACTGAAAGTCAACTATTAATCACTTTGGCTAGGATTTTGTTTATTGATACAAACTTAAATTTTATTTTGTTAAAACATACTGTATATATGTTTCTACCACAATTAAAGTATTTTTAGATATTGATACTAATTTAAGGGTTTTTTATATTGTGTTATATGTTTCTATTTATTATTTAAGGTATTGTACCTATGCAGCTCATTTACACATGTAATGTAAAGTTCTAGTCCTTAAACTCTATTTATGGTAATAAAGATATACATGTAGAGAGTTGTCATTTCTAACAATCAAACTTATAGCCATGTTAGGTATATTTTCAAGGTCAATCAGAGACACATTAAAAATAGATACATGGTTCTAAAACACTTTAGAGCCTTACAACATATAGTATTTTAATGTTTTAATAACATAGGGCTTTTCATGACAGTAAGAAACATCTGCTCCTGGCAGAACCAATTTATTCCAAAAGAGGATGATGGGTTTCAAAAACCTTCATATGTATTTTTCCTTAATTTCTGGGAAAGTTAGCCATTGAGCAAATTACCTTACTTCAAATGCTGACAGTATGCTGCCTGAATTGAACAAATAGGACACATACAAAAAAAAAATCCTGCTGAAATTTGTTGATATAAGGTGGATAAACCCTTCAAAATTCCTGCTTCACAGAAAAGTCTGTCAGACATTTTAGGCCCATAGGCTAAAGTTGAATGCCATATCCTACCAATCTATGAGCATGGGAGATCTTTCCATCTTCTGATACCTTCTTCAATTTCTTTCTACAGTATCTCAAAGATGTTTATTATACAAATCTTTCACTTGTTTGTTTAGAGTTATCCTGAGATATTTTAATTATTTTGGGCTATCATGAAAGGTGTTATTTGCCTGACTTCTTTCTCATATATTGTGTCATTTGCTTACAGGAGACCTACTTATACAGTTTTTTAATGACTAATGTAACACATAAGATCACTCTGTTAATTATAGATTAAGCCCAACTCAGGCCATCTTTCAGATATTATCTATTGTCTAGTAACTCTTAGCTTGCTACAGTAACTGTGAATATGTCAGTAAAGAAAAATGCATCTTTTAAAAAAATTAAAATTTTATCTGAGATACTTAAAGTTCACCTGCAACTATATAAATATGAAGAGATAATTGCAGCTTTAATTTTTCTAAAGTGTTGTATATTTTGACTTACAGTACTTCTGAACTTACAAAATAAATGTTCCTTTTTACTCATGGTTAATCAATACATTCAACCCATCTATAACTTTTTAATTGTTTAGGTGCTTAAGATATGTGAAAAGATGTTATACGAAAATCCAGATATATATGTGTTATGTGTTTGTATATATGCATAAACATATCTAGAGATTATTCTTTACAAGATCCTACCACAGAGCAATTATGATATGGGTGTGGGGTGGGAGTGGAGGGATGAGGGGTGGGGATACCTACCTTCTCAACCAGCTTTAATCACCTGTAAGTGAGGAAGACTTCATGGAACTATTACCGCTTGCTGGAGAGTAGACTGCAAAGCAAGACAAACCCTCCATAATAATAAAATTAAAAATAGTGGCTGATAATATGTTTTGTAAATTCCTCGAGTGTCTGTTAGGAGCTAAGCACTGGACACTTGGATCAACATTGGAAGACATTGGATCAACATGGCATTTGCAATCTCTCTGAACTGAATAGAAAGGAATAAGTGATTAGAAAGGTTACAGAGCTGGTAGTTTAAAGGTAGATAACAGACTGACAGAAATACACATATATTAAATTCCATACATTTGCATAAGGGCCACCTTGAGTCTTTGGCTAAATGGTAAGTTTCTTATAAAAAAAATGACTTCAAAATGGCAAAGTAACAGCTAAAGAAATACAACATTCATAGAACATAAAAATGGAAAATTTCAAAACTCTCAAATCACTGGTATCTGAGCTAAATCAAACATAGCACAGAGATGTTTGCAATGCCAGAAGCCATACTCAGGAGTGCATGCTATGGCTGCTATGTGTATATCCAAAAGTTCTCAAAGTTGTATTTTGATAATTAAAGATTCTTATGTAGAATAAAATCCCTATTCAAGTATGATAATTATACAAGAGATAAAACAGAAAAACAATATAAAATAATCAAACAATATAAAATAATCAAATGAGCAATATAAAATAACTAAAAACAACATAAAATAAAGAATATAAACAAAAATAAACAATATAAAATAATAAAAATAAATCTACAATTGTATACGAACTATTTAAGTTTTCTTTCAATATTTCATCCTCAAACTTCCCATAAATGTACCAAAGAAAATTATCAATTAAACAAATCATACTTGCTATAATTGTCCACATCAAGATTATTTTTTAAAAGATGTGGAGGTTTAATGCTTCATCTTAAATGGATTTTCGTTATGATAGAGAGCAGACTAGTACTATTATATACATGAATGTACTACAATTTACAAAAAACAAGGAATTAAAAGAGAAATAACTAAGCTCAAATGGCATAAATTCATAAATATATTTTATTTCTAAACAATATCATTTTGATAGAAAAAAGAAAATGTTTTTAAATTTTAAAATTAGGCTAACATGATTATAAATCTATACTAAATATTTATTTATACATTTAGCTAAATATACAGAGAAACCAAACATAAATAGTGAGGATGAGAAAATAGACCCTAAATCGTTCAAATCATTTGTTATGTTTACACAGAAATAGTCAAAATTCCTTTTAGTTGGCACATGGTTATCATCCCATGAATGAGGATTCAAGGATTCATGGCTGGCACGTTATAAACAATAATACCTAGTTCCCCACAAATTTTACACACACACAGACACACATACACAGACACACACACACACACACACATACACACCTGCATATATGTGTGCATAATGGAAAGGTTAAAAAACAGTGCATCAATTTCCCCATAATTTTGCATAGATAAAATTATATCACACATTCTTATCTGATCTTTATATGTAAATATTATGTAAATTTATTTTATCTAACGCATATTTATAATTCTATGTAACACATATAATTTTATATGTATTTGATATAAAGTTATATATAAAATTTTATTTAATATTTTTATACATAAATTAATTACCAAATTCCATGTGTTGGTGCTGCCTACCTAACCTATCCAAATCAAGCTTAATAAAGTGAAAGTTATATGTGAAGGAGTCACATTTTTATTTCACAAACTAATAAAAAGTTACAGTGACTAAAAGAGTGTGGTTGACAGCATACTCAGAAATTGATGGAATAAAACAGTGTGTACAGACACAGACAAATATGGTTCATATTTCAGCAGCTGAACCAAGTAAATTCAGTAAGAAGATGATAAGCTCTCATCAAAGTGTGCTTCGAGAACATTGGTACTGCTGTTGAAAACAGCATTTTAGTGATTTTAGCACTCACTAAAATTGATTTATGTCATATATCTTAAAAGATAGGTTATAACATCAAGGAAAACGTACAGCTCAGATACCTGAATACACACACACACACACACACACACATACACAATCACACACACACACATTTTCACTTATTGCAAACACATACACTCAAATAGCACATCATATATACACATACACACAACAAAGCTTTTACAAATTTTCCCTAAACACTATTTTTAGTGTCTAGTTGTTTGGTTATATTTTGAAATATGAGGCAGCATATACATTTTCTTAATGGTACAAACCAATAACATATAAATATCTCTCTGTAACATTCACTGTCATGTATCTAAGAACACAGTGCCAAGAAATGTCTTTAATAATGTTATAGACGATTTCTTATAATTTTGACATTCACATCTGTTACACCAAATCTAGCTTCATACAATGAACTCAAGCCTTGAAATTGGAGGTTAAAGGGTCCTGTTCCTAATTCTGTCATTCTGTGACCTTACGCTAAGTTTTGTTTGTATCAGGGAAATGATGGACACCATCATAATTTTTCAAGTGTGAGTCCATAAAATGTTCAGTGTTCTCAGTTCAATATATAATGCCAAGCAGATACATATGGCCAACTTAAGGGTATTAGAAGGAAGTGTCATGTTAAAATGATGCGAAAAGTTCAATTCTTCCAGCACTGATTTGTTTCTGAAAACTGCCACCAAAAAAGAAGTGGGAGATTGTGTATGTCTGTATTTGAATTGTGAATGCATATGTGTGTGTGTGTGTGTGTGTGTGTGTGTGTGCACATGTGTGTTGGATTAGGAATGCCTGTAGTGAGCTAGGTCATTGCAAAGCATATATGTAATTTGCATACAAATATTATCATACAAATATCCCTTTAAAGATATAAAACATGAATTAAACTTCATCAAAAATCTCATTTCTTTCCAATTCTATTTCAATTGCCATGTAACTGAACCAGCCAGAAATGGTAAGTAGCTGAGAAACTATTTATTACAGAAAGAAAAAAAAATCACTTTGGAATAAAACTTCTTCAGGTTGTGTAAAATATTATCATTCAATTCTACCACTTGGTTTGGAATTTCCAATCTTTTGAATTGTCTTTCTCACTCTTCATGATCTTATTGTTTCTGACAGTAGGAGTGGGCGGTCCCCTGGGTAAAACTCAGACATATCACACAGCTTGACAGTGTGAACTCCCTCTTTGCCTTTCAACTTCTCCTTTCACCTCTCTTTTTCCTGACGTCCCTGGGGAGACACAAATTCACCTTTACTGGATGAACCTCTGGGGAGAAAGACGAAAAAGTACTTTTACACATACTGGAACATCACCTTGAATATTAGCAAATTATACCACCAGAACATGAGAAATGTAAAAGGGAAAAAAAAGAAGGAAAAATAACTGAATCTGAAAGTTTATCTTTTAAAATTATGTGGCTGTTTCGACTGCGCAAAACTTCCTGCTATATATCTTAGGTTATTTTAGCAGTCTCAAGAATTAATGTAGTTATTGCAATGGCTGACAAATCACTGAGAAAAAAAGAATTTTCATCATCTCTTGACGAGTCTGCATCCTTTTTCTCACTAGAAGCAAAATATAGTAGAGATGTCAAGCTAATGTCTTTTAGCTCAAAATAAGAGTTGGGGAGAATTTATTGTGTGGGCTATAAAATGGGCTAAATCTCTAAGGTCTGGTTTAGTACTTGAACTCAGTAAAGTGTAAGCAAGACAAAATGTAACTCGCACAGGTTTGCAACGTAGAGCATCACCGTCCGTGTTGTCCAGTAGGCAGTAATCCATGCACTGGCTGAATGAGGTGCTGTTTGCGGTGGTTTGCCTGCATCATCTTATCTATAGCGCACACAGTTGGTGCTCTTATAGTATGATCCCACTTATGGTTTCCCAGTCTTGCTCTGTGAACCAAGCAGTTTACTTTTCTTGACGATACCTCCGAGATGGAAAATTTTTAACAACAAAATTAAACCTCTTTATTTACATTTTCTCACAAATTCTCACTTATGAGTCCCATTGGCATCCCTACATCAGAAAGGGTTTCTCCATTATTCTTTCTGTCCTGAGCAGTCAGTATTATGATCTAAATCTAACACCCTAAGGCATGTGTTAGATTTGCTCTCCAGCTAACAAGCATTTGGGAGTTGACAGGATTTTGAGAGCTCTAATTCCAGTAATGGGTCTGTCTCCCAGTGAGCTCAGAGATGAATGGAGTATCAGGAGGGAGGGTACGAAGAAAGAGGGCACTGATTCATGACTAGGTTGAGTATCCTTGTCTCTGTCCCTTCTGTCTTCTATATCATGTCCTTCATGAAGTGAGCCGGTGTGCTCCACCATATGATCCTAAGTATAAAGCTTTGTCTCCAGACTCACTAGACAGAAGCAAGGGAGTCAAGTGACCATGGCTCAAAACATCTGAAACAGAGCACAAACAGGTGAAGTATTGGATTACACTTTATACTGACATTTAAACTCCACCAATACATATGACAAGCCACATACCACACACACACACACACACACACACACACAATCACATGCACACTCTCACAATCATATATATACATAAAACCAAACACATACTCTAATACACTCACAAGCAATGACATATATACACACATAAACACTTAATCTCATGCAGACACATACACACAAAAAGATAGTCAAGTACACAAAAAATCACACACTTATATAGAATCAATCACATATACACATACATAAACACACATGTGTGCACATGTTCCCTCTAGGCTCCAGTGAATATTTCCAGTATAGTAAATACAGAGATTACCTTGGTTAAACTACATAGCTCACGAAACAAGCTCCACAAGTAATGACTTGGGAAAAGAACTGTAAGAAAGAAGGAGCAGTTTGATACAGAGTAAGAAAAGGCAGAAAAATAATGCACTATAAGCATGTCTAACTTTCAAACAAAATTAGTCACATATATTACATATGCTAAATATAATATAATATGTTTAAAATATAGTAAACATAAAAATATAGTAAACAACAGAAATTATCCAAATAAAACTTAAGGATAAATAAATGGCTCAAAAATTAATAGTTCCAATAATCCTTTTTAAGGATTGATTTTAAAAAAATGTAAAAGGCTCTCCTCTGAATTTGATTTAACACAGGCAACTGTGCCTCAGATGAATCTCACACATTCGGGATGAATTTCCAAAATCAAAACCATGGTCTTAAGTAAAGCCTTACAGCAACATAGCTTACAAATTGTAAAAAATGAATTTTGATTTGGGGTTCATGGCGGATTAGTTTTGTCTACAGAATTTGTTAAAAAGCTTTTCTTCAGTGGAATCTTCTGGCATCAAGGGAATCATTGCTCCTTCCACCATCAAAAAGAAAGTGAAAGTCATTGCCCAGAGTAACACACTTTCACATAGGAAGCCCTACCTAGGACCCAGCTTTCTTTTCTTATGTTCCTTTTTCTTCTGTATGGATCAAGGTAACACTGCTGTTATTCAGTCTCCAAGTTTTATTCGAGAAGATATGACCGCAATGAGAGTCAATGTAAGTTTAGATGGGGAATTCTTCATTGCTATGATGGCTTCAGAGTATACTTCAAATGTATTGAGACTAGGAATAATTTATGGATCATCCACGCATTCATTCCAAATCACCACATCAATTGCTGGAGTCGTGCCGCCTAACCTACTCAATGTTAACACCTGAGGTTCGGAGAGAATGACAGCCCTTAAGAGGCTAATTAGAGGATGCGAATTATGTAAAGGTGACCATAACTGCTCTATTGGTATTTCTCAAGGTGGCTGTAATAATCCACTCCCCAGAGTCCATATTTGTTAGAATGGCAAAACAGCAAGCCCTGGGATCTGCCTGTTACTGTTCCCCAGTTCTGGGGTAATAGCTAGATGTCACTATATCTGGATATTTGTGAGAGCTTGGGATCAAAATTAAGATTCTTGTCTTGTGCAGAAAGCACTCTATGTCCTGAGCCATCTCCTCGGTCCACAAACGGAGCATCTCAAGAGAGTTTAACGTTCTCGCCTGATCATTCTTATCTGTGACTCAAAGCAGAATGGGCACGCTTAATTATGAACTAGAGGTCATAATTTTCTCTCATTTTCCAAAGTGATGGCCCTTCAATAAATCTGACTTACTCCCAACTTTCACTCCTCTTCCACATCCAAGCTTTCAAGCAGTGAGGACTGCAGTTCTATCTGTATGGGGGAACCTCCGATGTTCAGGTGTCACTTAAAAGTCTAATTTCAAAGACTCTTTGGAGGCTTAAGAGAAATCACTTTACACATTAGATATTATAACACTTAAAATAATACATGCTCCCCAAATATCAATAGTAATATAAGGTACGGGGATGAATTAAAAAAATGGTCAGTTAAAGAGGAATGAAGCAAGGCCCTAAGACATGATCATAAAGGCAAATAAACATCAACAACACATACACACACACTGCACACAGGCCAAGCACACAGACATGCTTTCGTAGGGGATATACCATTTGTGAGCTAGTATTTCAAACCTCTTAAATGGTCTGAACTATGAGGATGCTCTCATGACAACTACAGTTTCAGATCTTGTGATGTGTACGTTTATTTCACAGATTGAAACAATGACAGCTTGAAAGGAATGTGACAGTTTCTTTTTGAACCAGTTTTCCAAATTTTTCTGGGAGCTGTGAGGTTGATGACCACATGTGTATCAAACTCATGCTGACCTTAAAACATTTACATTTTATTTTTAATTAATAATGTAAGAAATAAATGAATAAATAAATTCTTTCTTTAAACAATTAAGAGCCTGGGGAGATGTTTCATCAGGTGTTGTGTGATGTTTTACTCTTTTGGATTTTTTTTGAGAAGCCCACCACCCAGCTCCCCCAAAAAAATAAAATCACAAACAAGGAGGCTCAATATTATTTATGAATTCCTGGCCTTAGCTTGGTTTATTTCTTGCTCACTTTTAAATTTTTTTAAATTATCCCCACTACCTTTTATCTTGTGCGATTTTACATTTTTTTACTTCTGTAAATTCTTCTTCACTCTTGCTCTGGGGGTGGCTGGGTGGCTCACCCCTGATGTCCTCCTCTCCTTGTTCTCTTTCTTCTTCTTTCCCAGATTTCTCCTTCTATCTATACTTTCTGCCTGTCAGTCCTGCCAACCCTTGCCTTGCTATTGACTGTTCATCTCTTTATTAGGACCATCAGGTGTTTTAGACAGGCACAATAACAGAATCACAGAGTTAAACAAATGCAGCATAAACAAAAGCCACACACCTGAAAATAATATTCCCCAACAATCAGGTAAGAAGGATGCTTTCAGCTTTTGTAGAAACCCAGATTTAAACACTCACATCCAAGCTGGCAGCTCACAAACACCTTCTACTCTGGTTCAAGGACAGCCAAAGCCATCTTCTGGCCTCTGTAGGCACTGCATGAAGTAAATAAGCACAAGCAAAAATAAATGCTAAAGCTAATAAACAAATACAACAGTCTTTAATGATAGTGTGTGGAATGCAGTTGCTTGTGTGTAATATAATGATTGTGGCTTGAGTGACGTGTTGGAGTCTGATATCAGTGTGGGTTGAAATACGCAGAGCTGAAGAGATGGATGAGTGTGAAGAACAACTCACGAAGAGCAAATGTGTTTCAAAGACTCAACTGATATGCCCTCTATGGGCTAATTGACCCTTTGGTAATCATACTTTCTGGGGAAGCACTCCAGGTATCTAGGTAACCGCAATGGATTTTCAAGTTGATGACTTTTGCAAACTGAAAACCTTCACAATGTAAAGGTTCAATGAGTACTGTTTGTTCAATGTACAAACAGTACTGAATCATGGGGGTTTAGAGAAAACTTTTAAAGTAAAAATTTAGAAGTCAGGCCAAATTCACCACAGGGGCAGAACTTGTGCAAAGAGCCTGTGACAGGATGGTGTTTGCTGAGGTGTGGGAGAGGAAAAACTAGGAGGATCTCAGGAAGAAAGAAATAGCAGAGATAGCATGCCGTTCTGTCTTTAGAAAACACAGACATCAGCATGTAGCTCAACAGAATAGTCATATAGATCAGAAAGTCAGTAAAGTTGTCATATATCAGTACAGTGGCTCAGACAGATACTATACCATGGAAACTAATTGACCCAAAGACAAGATAAAGATAGAAACAGAATCTTACTACATTTATCTATTTGTCAATGAAAGGCTAGACTCTTACCCTAAGTGGGCCATCTTAGGTAAACACCCACAAGCCAAGAGCTTATCTATGAAACTAAGGAAGTATACTATTGGCCACAGATGAGTGGATGTTGAAGCAATCATTAGTCTTCACTGGTCCATTTTCTGACACACATTCTGTTGTTTTCTAAAGGTCATCAGATGTTCTGGTTTCTGTAAATCTAAAGGATTTTTTATTAGGAGATCTTGAGAAAAACATTTAGAATGTACTAATTGAACAGAACTGTGACATTTTTCATAAATGTCCATAGCAATTTTTGATCAATCTCACCTATTACCCTCTCTTATTCCTCTATTCTACTCCTCTTCAATCTCCATATTCTTCCTTTATATTTCTTGTCCTTTTTCAAAATAATTTTGAGATTCTTTAAGTGTAGCTATGTGGTATGGAAAAGTAAGAGTTAAGAAAGTTTGCAAAGGACAAGTTACTACACTAAGGAGCTTCAGTAGGGATAGGGTGTGTGTGTGTGTGTGTGTGTGTGTGTGTGTGTGTGTGTGAGTACACATGCACAAAGCAAATCAATAAAGGAGTTAAATGATCAATAAATGAATCATGGTGAAATCAATGCAATATTGTTTGGAGGATAGAGTAAGTATATATAGGATCCAAAAACTACATATTGCAATGTTTATGTGAATGCTAAAATGGGTGTGATTGTCTAAGAATCTGACTTGCATAATGCACTTTGCACATTTTCTTGAAAAAGGAGACTTTTAACATGCCTCAAAGGAAGGGAGATGATCCTCCAAGTTGTAGTCTGAGACCAAGTTTGTTGCTATGAAAACTTGGGAAAATTTATTAAATTGTTTTCTTTTCTAAAATAAAAATAAGCAACAACTTTTTATAGTTTGTTTGTTCATTTATCTCTTCTGTTTCAAAGTTTTAAATTTTTACTTTTATAGCATCACACATTTATGTAATGAATTTTAGTCATTTTGATGCATATCCCTCTTGCCCTATCCCACTTACAACAATACTGTCTCCTATCTGTATGCCTTTTTTATTGTCTGTGGCCGTTGAATATAATTGTGTCTTCTTGCCCAAACATGGTGGGGGATTGTGTTTTGAACCAAGATCAGGCCACTTACTATCAGCAATACCACTAAACTACCCACAACTATTAGTTGCCAATAGTCCCGCAGGGATGGGTGGATATTTGTGTGCCTCTCCTACATGATGACAAAATGCTGAGGATCCCAATCAGCGACAGGACTTGCGCAAATACCCACAGCTGCTGTGAGCTCATGGGTGCAATGTCAACGTTATAGCCAGAATGCATCATTCCACCACACAGCTCCTTGTTCTCTTGATCTTTTATTCTTTCCTTTGCCTTTTCACAACTATTTCCTGGACCTTGGATGGACCCACATTGCTGTATTTCTTAGGAATGTGCACTCCACCATCACTTATCATAGGCAAGTTTTTTTCACTTGTGGGTTTTGACATTACTGACATTGCACTAAAGAGCTTGTAAACCTTGAGAAAACTGAAGTAAGAAGCAGAAGGTTTCATTACATGGTCTTAAAATTGTAATTAAACTTAATTAAAAACAAGCAGGAGCCTCTGTTGACTTTGCAGGCCAATCATCTGTGTTGTTAAAATTTGAGTTCATATGTACAAAATTAACTTATATCTGCAAACTTATATCAGCCATTTGATCTGCACTGTGATGTAGTCAACTTCTTACCAAAACGGTTTTTTCCCAACCAGGAAAACATCCAGCATTCAGACAGCTAACAGGAAAAATTACAGAAGAAACTATTTGCCTGAAGGCTGTGCCTACACATTAAACTCGGTGTACAGTTATCGGGAGTGTAATCAGGGAGAACGCTGGTTAAGTGTGTCAAATGTTTAAGCTTTAAGACCCTGAGTGGAATGAAATAAAAAGAGGAAGGGATCCAAGGGTGTGTTCGCATCATTGAGCTGGCTCATGCCACTGAAGGCACAGCTGGGATCCAGAGTTCACTGCTGTGAGCAAACTTGTAACTGTATTCCTGTCCTGAAGTTACCAGTGGATACGTGTGTGTGTGTGTGTGTGTGTGTGTGTGTGTGTGCGCGTGTGTGTGTGCTTTTTAAATTTTGTTCATGAGAAATAAAGAGAAAAATAGGAGTAACATGAACAAGTGTATCTGATTCATTTTTTATATAAATGTGCAGCATCTCAACTATTTTTCTATTCCCTTCCTTCTCAACTTCACTTCTGACTACTGGTAACTTAGCACCACAGGCTACCCAGTACTTTATTCTATTCATTGTAAAGTTCTCTCAGTGTTTCTCATAAGTGCATGGGAATGAAGCAATAATACCTTTGCTATATATTATTTTTATCCCATAGCTACATAGAAAGTGAACACTTATTTTTGTTTATGTTCAGTGTCTTGGGTATTAGGAAGAAATGTCAGCTAGAAATACAAAACACCAGATTTAAGTCCAGACATTAAGAAGAGGGCATCTTGCCTTGTTTCCTCATACTCCCGTGACTCCATTGTAATGGCCATTCAACCCATTTCCATTGGATGATTTAGTTATTTAGTGAAGGCAGCTGACAAGAAAGTCAGACTCGCGAGAGAAGAGATTAATGGCAGTTTTTGGAAACAAAACTTATTCATACGATCTAATAGCAATGAGGAACGATTCACATATCTATGTGCAAGGTGCACATTTGTCTGGTGAAGAGACAGAGTCTGAAACAAGAGAAGCAGAGAATAAATAATGTACATGCTTCAAAGTAAGAGGGATAAAACTCATCCTATTCTCTTTCCCTTTTCAAAAATACAAATAGAGAGAAAAAACAATATACATAAGACATATTCTGTAGACTATCAAGAAGTTATTTCTCTGAGTTCAAAAAATTTATAGTAAAAAGGGAAAGTATATAACATGTATAACCAGTGCTAACCTCAAATATCAAATCTGGTGATCAAATAACAAATGAATGAATGTCCAATAACTATGAAAACATGCAATTAAATTGGCATGCTTATATGATTTTTCAAGCAAAACATAGAAAAACTGCACATTAATTAGATGTGTTAAGCACTTTCCAGTTGACTATACTTTCTTCTTTAAGAGATTTATATAGTTCTTGGTATACTAAGGATTAAGTTTTCCCATTTTTAAATGGTGGTACTGCTCCTGACACTGTTGATGGAAACCTTTACACTAGAGATGTAGATGGGACAGAAAAATTACTTGTAAGATGATATTGTGTCTCTAGATGTGGTTATCAATTTAGAAGTATGATTATAACAATAATAATACAACT
This sequence comes from Myodes glareolus, assembly GCF_982192425.1. Lineage (NCBI taxonomy): Eukaryota > Metazoa > Chordata > Mammalia > Rodentia > Cricetidae > Myodes > Myodes glareolus. The sequence goes on from NC_142028.1 coordinate 13,757,821, forward strand.
CTGAACAATGGCTCTGTCTTACAGACCTATGAGGTCAGCTTCCCCTGCTTCAGTTGCATGTTATATACAGTAGAGATACAAAAGCTGACTGAACACTGCACGTCAACCATGAAAAGTGATGGTTTGTATATAACCATTAGTTTGTATACACCATTGTTTCTTATGAAGGGGACTTGTAACATGGTTCAGGCCATCTCCACTCCCACTTCATGTTTCAAGCTGGCCTTGAATTTGCAATCCTCCTGCCTCAACTTTCAGAGAACTACTAGAACAGATATGGAAATACATGTCTTTAGTCATACTCGTTTTTAAAAGGGCTATGTATGCATATTTTCCTACTTGTATATCATAAGCATACAATGTCCATGGAGGCCAGAAAGAGATGTTGAATCTTCCAGAACTGAAGTCACAAATGGCTGAGAGTCACCTTGTGGTGCTGGGAACTAAGCCTGAGTGCTGATTCTTTGCAAAAGCAGAAAATGCCCTTAGCCATGAAGCCATTTTTCTAGCACCTAAATCATTGTTATTTATAGTTCCTATGACCCTTCATAATTATTCTAAGAAACTCACTTGTTTAGTAATGGTTAGCTTATAATAGAATGTATTTGACAAGGTATAAAAAGTGTTTGAGCCCTAGCAAATATACTTTACCTATTGTATAACATTACTTACTAATATAACATATGTAACTTCTAAACTTTACCTAACTTTGAAAACAAGAGTATCAAGGAATTCTTCTGTGAAATTTGGCATTAGACTGAATGAGTTAACACTTCAGTTATTTCAAATCCTTATGCATATTTAAAATCAATGAACCAGTTAATTATTGTATTGCAGCCAAATCTACTAAGATTTCTTTTCACATGACCAATTTAATGTTTGAATTTATTAATTAAAAATAATTAGAAAATCATTTAGTTAAAATAAAAACCTCTCATATGAATTCAAATGCCCAAAGTCATAGCAAATAGTGCCCATGGATTATATTAGTCATTCTGATATTTGAGAAACCTGACTTGAATCACAATTTTGTCATTTGCAAACAAGTGACTTTGAAAAAAAAATGGTTTCTTTGTTTCTTCTTCTATAAAACAGCAATAATATTGATTAATTCCTCACTAAGTTCCCATAGGGTCTGATGAATAGACAAGCACCTAAAGAATTTTCAGTACATATTATTTATGGTTTACACAATTATCATCATATTTGCAATACACTAACATACCAGGTTACAAAAAAAATGAAAATTATATATGGAAGTGTGATTTCTTAAACATTAATAATGTATATTTAAAACTGAATTTCTGTCCTCATATTTACAATTTAAATTTTGTTTTGTAAGTTTTGTTTTAAAGTGTACATACAATGTTTTAAATATTAACCTAAAATTTAAAAGATTCATCACATAGCAGTTTTTAGTAAAAGTGCTTAATAACCACATTTTTGCATTTTTCAAGAGTAAATATTTCTTTACTAGTTATAGTTGCCAGAACATACAATAGACCTCTTAAACGTATTTCTTATAATTCTAAGTAGTTTAACCAATATCCCTTTGTTCTCTCCCCTTAGTTATTGCAACTATTGCTAACGGTTAGTCTACAAAATTATTATATGAAAACAGCTTTTTTCCTTTATACATTGTAACATGATGGGGCCTGTTTGTTTGGGAGTTTCTATTCTGCCCAGTTCCCCACAGCCAACTTGTTCCAAAAAAAAAAAAAAAAAAACACAGAGGACTCCATAAGTTATAAAGCTGATTGGCCCATTATCTCAGACTTTCTGTCCACTCTTGTAGCCTATATTAACCCATTTTTCTGATCTATTTTAGCCATATGGCTCTGTACCTTTTTCAGCTGGCAAGTCACATCCTGCTGCTTAGGTGGTCTGGGCAGGAGTGGACGGAATCAGTTTCCTCCTTCCCAGAATTCTCCTGCTCTCCTTGCATCATTTTCACTTCCTGTCTGGTTTTCCCACCGACACCTCCTGCCTGGCCAATCAGCGTTTATTTAAAACATGATTGACAGAATACAGACAATTCTCCCGCACCAATACATTACAGGACAGGAGAAGTTCAATTAGTATATTCTTTCTGTGTCTGTCTTCTGTCAATTAGTATAACATCCTGTTTGTTGTTTCTTTGTGTTGCAAATGACAGAATACAGACTAACCTTTCTTATGGCTAAATAACATTTCCTAGAATTTATGTAGTGTAGACTCCTCCTCATTCATTTGTTGACAAATGCATGCTAATTCTATATTTCACGATTGTAAGTAGAGCTACTATCTACTAAACAGTGCAGCTATTTCTATAACATGAAGACTTCATTTGAATATATACTATTCTTGGCTCAGGTTGTTATATTATATAGTGCATCTACTTGAATTTCTTTTTATGATTAGGATTTTTAACACTAAGTTAAATGAAAGTTGCAAAATGGACATCTGTATGTTTTCCAGTTCTTAAATGGAACACATTCTACACTTTCCCATTCACTATTACATTTGCTACGGATTTATAATGTATGGTCTTTATTGTGCTGAGATACTTTCTAGAATTAATTTGTAGAGTTATCTTTATCATGAAATGATTTTGTATTTTGTTAAATGCTATGGTTCCTTCAATTGAAATCACCATTGTCCCTATCTACTCCCAATGAGATATAACATGCTGATTCATTGCTCTTATGTTAAACCATACTTGGATGTCTGAGATAAATCACTGGATCATAGTGAATAATCTTAATGTGCCAGTGCCGACAGTTTGTTAGTATAATTTTTCAGAAATTTGTAACTATATCTAATAGATATTAACATCCTATTCTCCTTTTTTCTGTGTTTTTGTTTTGTTTTAGAATAGGGGAAATGTTGGAATCATAGAATGAACTTGCAAATTGTTTTTCCTCTTTAACTTCTTAGAGGTACCTTGATAAAAGTTGTCTTCAGATATTAAAGAAGTTTGGTAAGATTCATCATCGATGACGGGGTATGGTTGGATGTGAGAATTCTTTTCTCACCCCATTTTCTCCAATTCAGTTTGCTTATCATCATTAATTAGTTAAGGTTTCCTGTCTCTTTGTGTTCCTATATTCTTTCTTCTTAGTTTGTGTCTTTCTAGCTGTTTTTAAGATGGTTTACTGGTTTGTTGTTAAACTTCTATCTCCGATCCTACTATTTCTAAGGTATTACAATTTCTCCCTATTAATCTAATTTAACTTGTATATTGATTCACTAGCTGCTTTTCCAGAGGGACACAGTGCAGTTCCCAGCACCTACGTCAGGCAGCTACCCACCTGCAGTTGTATAGGATCCTGTGCCCTCTGTTAGCCACCTCTTCTTCTTGATTTTTTATTAGAAGGGAAAAAAGTGACAAATTTGATTTTTACAATTCAATCAACATTATATAATGATCTAACACGTACCTTTTCCTGAAAAATATTCTATGTTGAGTACAAAAGACTCTATACTCTGTTGAATGAAATATTCTCTAAAGTTTGATGTAGGTCCAATTTCATTTAGATATGTCGTTATTGATTTGCTATCCAAATGGTCTTTGAATTGGGAAAGCAGGAAACAAACCACCAAATATTATATTGCAGCAATATCTGCCTCATTAGAGTAATTTTGCTCTCTTAATGTTGAAAATATGACCATATCTTCTTATTGAATTAATGTCTTTCTCACATAGTGATTGTAATTGTCTGGTTTTATAATTTCAAGTCAAACTCAGTTTTATCTGTCTGCAGTTGCTTCTGCTCTTTTGTTCCCCTCTGCATGCAATATCCATCACGATCGTTCTTTCAGTCGACATCCTCCTTCATATCAAATAGGCATCATGCCTTCAAAGTGCATTTGGGATTGTCTTGATCCATGCAACTATCCAATCATTTTGAAGAATTTGTCTCACTGACATCCTGATGTGGGATTAGCATCCGTATGCTGTGAATACCATTGGTTAATAAAGAAACTGTCTTGGGCCTGCACAAGGCAGAATAGAGGTAGGTGAGGAAAATTAAACTGAATGCTGGGAGAAAGAAGGTAGAGGCAGGAGACGCCATGTAGCTGCCAGAGGGGAAAGATAGGAGCTGCCGACTGGTACATTGCCAGTAGGTGACAAGCCTCGTGGTAAAATATAAACTAATAGAAATGGGTTAACCAAAGATATAAGAGCTAGCTCACAATATGCTTAAGTGATTGGTCAAGCAGTGATTTAAATAATATAGTTTTTGAGTGATTATTTTGGGTCTGGGCAGCTGGGAACAAACAAGCAGCCTTCTACTACAGACAAAGTAACTTTTGGGAAGGCCTTAAAATTGCTCTTTTGAGTCACTTAAGATTTGCCTTGTAGATTCTTTCTTTCCTTAGTATCTTATTTCTGGATAATTAACTTTCTCCCATGATAAGTTTGATCCCTTGCATTTATGAATTAACAATGCATATCTCATTCAAAAGTATTTTTTTGTATCAAACTATTGAAGTTGTAAACAGCAATTTGTTCTACAGGCTAACCTTCTCACTAAAAATATGTGATTTTTATGTCACATTATATGATAGAAAGTATTTTAATTGAATAATAGATTAACCTTTACCAGTGAGCCTTAAAATTTCCAAGGATTTTATTTTGTTTCTTTCTTTGCTTTGGGAATGATTTTTCTAGAAACACTATTCTTTGTTGACAATTGTTTTAAATTATTTTTTGTTTTAAAAATTTTTAAATTTACCTTCCTGTAAAGTAGCTATAGTTCTGCTGTTTAGCATTTTAGAACACTGCGTTATATGTTATTTGTGTGCTTTCTCTTGGTCCTTTCACAATCTTCTCTGTTTCTTGGATATTTGGCAGTTTGAACATAATGTATTATTTGGTCTTATCTGAACCGAATATGACAGGAGGCATTAACTTTCCTGTACCTGGATATTTATGCCTTAATCTCAGCTTAGAAAGTTTTCTGCTGTTATTTCTTTAAGTGGATTTTCAGTACCTTCATTGTTCTGGCATATAATGAATATGTTATGAGTACACTTCTTACCTGACAGTGACTCATATTTGTTCAGTTAATGCCATCCTATCAATCTCATAAGCCTCCTTCATACTTTTTGATTCCTTTTCCTTTATGATTGTATATTTTCATGTAATATTCTAGTTTGTAGATACATTATTTTGCAAGATTAATTCTGCTATGAGTTGTTTTTTTGCAGTTATCATTTAGTAATTGAAATGTTCAGCCCCAGCTATTTATGAAATTGTGTTTTGTTTGAACCTGAGTAATTTCTCTGAAATTATTTCTCTAGCTATACTTTTGTGTGTGTTGTATCATGTGTCTCTAGTCTATATGTTCTCAACATTTATTAAGCTTCATCGAAAGCATCTTTTTTTAATCTTTGTCACACAATTTGTTTCCCTTCATCTTTTCATGATCATTCATTATCAATGTTTATAATCCATTTGCTAGTATCATGTTTTCTCAGAGTTGTTCGTATTAGTGGCTATATTATCTGTATTATCTCACTGAAAAACTAACCTAGCCCAGTGTTTGATACTTTGTTTCACTATCTAAGGCTGAATCTATGAGAAGATTTTCTGAAAACCACTTATATCGACCACTATTGCTTCAATAGCACTTTGGAATTTCCCAGGCCCTCGATAGTCACAGTTATCACAGCTTGGTCTGGAATGTATTGAACCTTGGAGCTACACAACGTCTGATTGAAATCCCACGAGTCCAGAACTGTAGCAGCATTGTGAGTCACTTGGAACATAAAGTCTATGAGTACAGTCTACCTGTGTCATTTACTCATATGCCAAGGCCACTGCTATTGGGTGTCAGTCGTATAAGCTAGAACTCAAGTCTGTTTGACAATATCTGGAAGTGTTTGTCACTGTTACATGGTCAGAGGGTCAAGCTGTGGCTTTTGTTCTGAGGTCAAGATTTATGACTGTTTTGTTGGATTTTATTGCTGTTGGATTTTATTGTTTGTTCTATAATTAAGGATCAATGCGACATCTTAGTCTTGCTTCCTTCTGTTTCTACGGAGTGGTTGGTGACTCTGCATTGTATGGTGACTGGGAATGAATGAAGGACGTCGTGGGTATTGCAACCTCACCTGTTAGGTCCTTTGAAGGTACATTTGTGTGAGAGAGCTAGTTATAGGTTATTGCATGGAAGTAATCATTACAGAGTGGCATCCTTCCATCTCACTCAACTATTCAGAAAAAGAATAAAACCACACATACACCAGAGCCTAGCTCAATTGTTATCAGAGAGACATCATTTAGCAACAGAGCCTAGCTCAATTGTTATCAGAGAGACATCATCCAGCAACTGATGTGAGCAGATGCAGAGATCCACAGTTCAACCTTATGGGAAGCTTGAGGAACTCCTGGAAGGCAAGGGGAAGCGAGAGATTGTAGAATCCAGACAGATTGAGGACACCAGGAGAATCAGGCCCCCAGTATCAACTAAGCAGGGCTCATACCAGCTGACAAAGTCTGAAGTGATAATCATGGAGCTTGCATGGGTCTGAGCTAGGTCCTCTGCATATACCTTATGGTTATTTAGCTTGGTGTGCTTGTGGTGCTCCTAACAGTGGAAACAGGAGGATCTCTAACTCTTTTGCCTGTGTTTGGGACTCTTTTCCTCCTACAGAGTTATATAATTCAGCCTTGATATGAGGGTTTGTGCCTAGTCTTATAGCTTGCTCATTATGTTTTGTTGATATTCTGGGGGGGGGTGCTGCTCTTTTCTAAGGGAAGCAGAGGAGGAGTGGATCTGTGGAAAGGTGAGGTGGAAGGAAGGACTGGGAGGTGAGGAGAAAGGGGAAACTGCAGTTGGGATATAATATGTGAGAAAAGAATAAGTTAAAAGAAATTAATATATTGTGACTATATATTCAGAAATTTAGCCCTAATCACAATATATTTTGATTACATTATTATATACACATGGATACATTTGCTTTGTTGATTCTAATGTAATTTTAGAAAAAAACGTATTACTTAGATTCTTGATATATTGTCTCAATATACTGTCTAATCAGAGTTCTACTTTTAAAGCCATCTCTTTAAGTAAATTTTGCTTGATTTGTGCATGGAATATATATTTTTAAGACAGATTTTGTCTGCAGCTTTGGAGCCTGTCCTGGTACTAGTTCCTGTAGTCCAGGTTGGCCTCAAACTCACAAAGATCCGCCTGCCTTTGCCTCCCGAGTTCTGGGGTTAAAGGCATGTGCCACCACTACCCGGCTACATGGAATATAATTTATTTATCATTTATAACTCATGTTTATTCTTTGACACCTATTGGCTTAAAGTGTGCATTATCTTTTCTAATTTTCTATCAATAAAGATTGTAAATAGAATAGTAAAAGGAACAAGTGTTTTTAATATGTCCCCACACTTAATTTTTATTAATACTTAGATAATTATTTGCAAAGCAAATAAATAAAAAGACAAGGTGATCATATGTAACAAAATTACAGTTACTAGCAAAAGAGATAAATAGATTTTTTTTTTAATCTGTGCATGTAACTTCTGTAGTCAGTGGTCACCTTGACTTTTGAAAAACAGACACATATTTTCTTCACATAGAGTTCAAGAATATAAGCTTATCAAAATTTTATTAAATTGTAGTGAGCTTGGAAGTGAGGAGAGTAATCACAGCACCATACCAACATCTGGGGACAACAATAGCCATATTTAGTGCCATCTTCTTTCGGGGCTCATGCAAAGCCCACTCTGTAGTTAGCCAACTTTGTACTCCATACAATGTAGAGTACAGGTCATCACTATCATTTTAATCAAATAGCTTATATTCCAACAGAACAAGAGAACTTGAAAACATATAGTGAAGTGATTAAAGCAGTTTTATAACCTGTATTGCAGACAATTAGCCTTAGATCCTGTGCTATATAGTTAAAATGCTTTTATATTATGCAAATTAGGTGATCCATGCAACTGATTTTTTGATGTCAAGTGCTTCCAACACTACTTTTGTAATACTGAGAATAAACATTCCTTTATTGTATTACACATTATTAAATTTCCCCCTTAAAATTGATGAATAGTATTTAATGATTCTCTTTTCTTTTCCTGACACGTGGAGCATTTGCTACTGTTTCATTTGTAGCCAGCTCCTCATTAGTGGATCAGGGTGAGTTACTGAAGCAAGACAGTTGAATTTGGCAAATAGATAAGAACATCTTTAAATCCTTGATCTCTGTTGGCATCTGTTTTTCAAATCTATAATTGTTTTTTCCAGAACCCTGATTCTACATCTAGATTAGATGTTCTCAATAGTTGTGTTACCTTTGCACTTACATTTCTTCACATTCTAGTTTGTAAAGTCAAGACAACACCTTACTACTAACAACTTGATCTTTTATGATGAAACATGGAACTTACTGTCTTTCCTTTCAGTTTACAGTTTTGTTTTATGTCAATTACCTGTTTATAGCCTTTCCGCACAGTTTTCAATTCACAGCAAGACTTCTACTCAATGGGATTTGTAACCATTTATCTCAAATATAAAGATTATAAATGCTTAGTACTCAACTTCATTTTTTTTAATTTTGTCTGTCACATCACTTATAGGTGCAGGTTTAGCTTTTGTATCAGTTCCTACACTGATATATTTTAGTAAAATATCTTATACTGACTATCCCTTTATTGATATATACTCACTCTTCACATTATTTCAGTCCTAAAATCTTTTTTTTAGGAAAAATAAATCCATACAGCTCATGTCCAGAATATTCCCTGTCTTTCCCCTCACATTTGCATAGTTTATGGCCTTACATGTAAGTCTCTGAAGACTCTTGACTTGATGTTTATGCCTTTGAGGAATATAGGTCAGGTATCATCCCTCTGTACTTGGTGAATCTGTTTTCCCATCACCATGTATTGATGACTGCCCTTTCTCCATAATGTATTTGGGTAGCAATCAATAATCAGTTAAAAATACACAGAGGTATTTCTAGGCTTTCTATTTAGTTCTATAGGCTAGTGCATGTTTATGTATCTAGTGACCTTATGGTTACTTTATCATTGTATTATATTTTGACATCAGGAATTGGTGTGCATCCAGCTTTGTTCATTTGGATTTGCTTTGGTCATTTAAAGTCTTGAAATTAATTTAATTATTAAATTCCCTATGAATTATTCACTGTTTGGCCTATTAGCTCAGGCTTATTATTAACTAGTTCTTACAACTTAAATAATCAAATGTCTTCTAGCAGCAGTTTTTGCTCCCTCCTCACCAAACAATTCAAAGACAACACAATAACATAAAGTATCCAGAGTCTCTGTGTATTTTCCATATTTATGAGACTTTTAAAACTCTATTTCTTTTATTTTTTATTTTTATTTTTATTATTTTTAGAGAAAGAGGTTCTCTGTGTATCTTTGGCTGTCATTTATCTTAATCTGTAGACCAGACTGACTTCAAACTAACAGAGATCTGCCTGCATCTGCTTCCCAGTTGTTGAGATTAAAGGCTTGCACCACCATACCCAGATACTCTATCTTTTTTAAAGGACTTTTTCTATCCTTTTTCCTTTCTCTTTGAAGGGTATGAATATTTTTAAACACATTGTAAACTGTTTATAGAGGGTTTTTTTCCTATCCGAATCTGTCCTTACTGTATATCTCTATCTTTTTCTGAGCACACGAGTCTCTAATCTGCTAAGTTTTATGGCTAAGATTAATGATGCTGCTTTGGTCATTAGCTACACCCAATTCCATAACTTTCTGAGAGCCTAACTTTATGACAGAGGTACTGGCAAGAGCCGTGTTTATTGTGACAACTCTGTGGAGTTTTAAAGTCTATGCCACCATAAAGAAGCCTGTCACCAGCTATGCATAAATACTATTTAAGTGTTCGGTGCAGTACCGTTTGAAGGAGCTATGAGGTTTTTGCTGCTAATATTCAGTCAGGAAGCCTTTCTTAAAGGAGCTACATTTCTGCTTGTCAGTAGTAAAAAGAACCTAGTAAAGTAAAGACAGTGACCAAGGAACTGAACTTGACTCTGTTCTTGACTTTCTAGAATCCATTTTTTTTTAAAAAAAAAAAGGTTTCTCAGGGTTTATGTAGAAATTTTTGCCAAACATTTCAGCACCATTTTTAGATTGAAGTTTTTGTCCCACTGGGAGAAAATGTCCCACAGTCATTCAGTCTCAAAGAAACACATAGAGGCTTATATTAGTTATAAACTGTTTGGTCTATTAGCTCAGGCTTACTATTAACTAGCCCTTACAACTTAAATTAACCCACACATCTTTTCAATGTTTAGCCACAAATCTTGGTACCTTTTCTCTGTAAGGTATCCTCACCTTACTTCCCCTGCTTCTGGATTACAACTGTGTCTACACTTTTCATGGTAGATAGTTCGCCTTCTTAAGCTTATTTTACACATTTTGAAGTTATTGAAAATGCCATTTTCATTTATTTTTCCCTCCCTATACTCTTCATAGTGTGTAAGAGAAGATACTAATTATTATTATCTTGAATTCTGAAATTATACTTTTTAGTAGTTGTAGTACCTTTGCCGTGAGCTCTTCAGATGCTTCTCTGGGTAAAGTTATGTTACTCTCCAGGACACATGGTTTAACTTTCTTGTTTCATCTTTCTCTTACCTTTCCTACAGTTCAGAGCAATGTCCATGGCTTTTCCAGACTGTCAAGACACTACTTCAACATTTTACATCAGCAATAAAGTGATCTTTCAGTCTTTCATACACATCATTGATTTTGCTGGGCCATTCCTGCAGTGGAACTGATTGAAATTCCCTAAAATAAAAAGAGTTTGCATCTTAAAAACAAGTATTTTTTTCTACATCTATTGCTATATCATCGTGGTTGAGTGTTAAATTTCCTCTGTGATGTATTATGGCTACTGTTTGGGTATATAAAGCCATCTTTGAATTTCTGGAATAAAAATCATCTTTGAGATACTTGCTGATATAGCTTGCCACTATATTGTTGAAGATTTTCTCATCCATATTAGCTTGATTCTCTGTTGCTGGAACCGCTGAAGAGTTTGATGCTAGTCTGGGCTACACAATGAGACCTTTCCCCAGCAAGTAAAGAAATGAACATATGTTTTATATAAATGTATTTTCTATATAATATATTATATATAACTATATAACATGCATCTATAGAAAAGAATCCACACAATTTTTAAACAAATAAAATATTTTACGTGATATTTTAGTCTTTACTCTTCATAGCATAGGCTCTGGCTATTAACAAGTATTACAAAATATGTGTTTACAGTAAGATCTATTGTAAATGACGGCAGATTCAAACGCGTGTTTGAAATAAACTTTACCCTTTCTAAAAGAGTTTATTTTTTTAAAATAGTGCTTGGATTAGGTAATTATTTGTTTTTGATTTTGTTGGTAACAGAGACTTTATCCTGGAGACAGAAGTCTCTCAGTTCTACCATGTGCTTAATGTAATGTATGACTGCATTTTCAATATTTTTAAAACTCAGGCAATCTTCGTAAAGATTTTGGGGGGCTGGTTTTTATTTTCAGAAGTTATGGTTTATTCTTTGGTGCTAGGCCAGTGAGAGGTCTTAAAAAATAAGTAAATTGTTGCTATGATTGGCACACTCACTTCAATCCCTGAAACACCCAAGCTAAAAGGTGACTTAAGTTGTCATCTGAGCTACACACACACACACACACACACACACACACACACACAAAGAGAGAGAGACAGAAACAGAGAGACAGAGAGAGACAGAGAGAATAAAATAAAAATACTATGGTGGCATTTAAGATATTCATCAGTCTGACTACAGGACACCCTCTCCTCTATTGCTTAGGCTCTTCCCTAGGGTCATCCTTGTAGATTCGTGGGAATTTCTCTAGTGCCAGGTTTCTTGTTAGCCCCATAATGGCTGCCTCAATCAAAATTAAAAAAAAAATACTAAATAAAGTAGGTGCTGCTGTTCTGCTGTTCATACATGTAAGCTACCACAAAGATGTTCCTAGTAGTGTGCAGAAAGCTAGCTGAAGAGGAGTCCCTGAAAATCAAGGTCCTGCCTGCTGTGGAAAATGCCCACTGGGTTCTATCTGTACGGTGTCTGGAGCACCCAAATAAGGTTCCCTGTGCAAGTCGTTGAGTTAAGTAGTGGGAGTGCAAGATGTTTTCTTTAGTTAATTAGGTAAAACAATAATAATTTTGCTAGTAACGCTTACTTCTTTCCTATCCAAATCTCAACAAGTATTTGAGGACCTCACAATGATAAATACTAACAATTACTTCCCTAAGTCCATTTCCCGTTACGTTAGAGCATTTGTGCTCTCAAATTTGCATAAAGATCCTGAAATGAAGAAATCGCAGCTATCAGCACACAAACTCCACTTGAGGCCTCTGAGTGTCTTTGGAGCCCAGGAACCGTGGCAGGTGGAAGCAGCGAGCCCACACACCGTCCTCATTTCTGGAGCGGCTCTCACCTCTAACTCTTTTCCTCCATTAAAACACATTCAAACATAATTAGTGGAGCATTAACATGGAAGAAATTTTGTAATTGCCAGTTGCATTGTAGCCATGGTTACATCAAGGATTTATAGCGAGGAACTCCCGGCTGGGCACGAACAAGCAGTTAACAGGAACAGCAGTAAGAAAATGTTTGTGTGGTTGTGCAGGTGTGCTGACAGGAATGTTTGCCAAAAAGAGGAAAAAAATAGAAGAAGGAAAAAAAGAAAAGAAGAAGAAGGAGACTATTCGGTGACATTTAAGGTGCTAATATCTGGAAGTCAACCTTTAATTTGACAGCTTTTAGTGCTAGTTAGTTTCATTCATCCAGGCGAGGCGAAGGAAATTTGAAACACCTTTAAATTATCACGTTTTTCCACGGAGCCTTAGGCCTGTGTGGAATACTGGAGCCGTACCTTTTTCCTCACTGCCCACTTTTTTTTTTTTTTTTTTCCAGGTCAGTTGAAGTAAAACTTTCATTCCCTTTCGCAGACAATTAATCTTTGGCTAATTGAAGCAGCAATGCTTCGGGATGGGTTTCAGTGGGGCCTCTAAATCTCATTTAGCAAAGTGAATTCAAGGCACACGCCGCACCTAATGATGTGACAGGTGGACCGCACCGCAAGACAGCAGCCTCGCAAAAGTTGATTCTCATTAGACCCGCAGAGTCCCGCAGTCAGTTTTCTGATGGCTGAGGAACACTAATCGCATCTGTTTGCTGCTGGGTGGGGTGGGGGAGGCAGCAAACTTGGAAGGGGGATTGAAGGGAAGAGAATCAGAGGACGGGGCAACATTCTCTTCTCTTCTTCCACGCTTAATATCCTTGACTCCTGCCCAAAAACCCAGCAGGTCTACCACCCACCAAGCGCTCAGGCTCCTTTCTGCTGACTCCAACAGGGTGCACCCTTTTCCTAATTAACTAAAATGGCTACGGAAAGCAGAGGCGGCCTTGTGTTGGGTGAACCAATTATTTTGAAGGGTATTAAGTCATCAGATTTACTTTTATCTTGATTGCATTGTGGAAATCGTGCATAATTAATGGTGGGAGCTTATTAGGAAAATGATTAGGCAAATTACACAGGTGTCGGATGCATTTTTTATGATAAATTTGCTAGAACAATCCTGCAATTCCATCTGTTCAGCTCACATCAGAATGTCACTCGGAAGAAATTAATGGTGAAAGAGTTATAGGAAGTTACCAGTGGCTCTGGTTGCAGATTTAGGTCATCTGTGTATAAATACATAAACATATTAAATATATATGATCACCTAGCAATTTGCTAATATGTATTTGATGTTACAATTCAGTAAGTTCTTGTTTAATCTTCATGATGATGATGATAAAATGGAAACAAAGAAATGAAACAAAAGGAAATACCAGCTCACCATTAGTCTGCTCTGTAAGTAAATAAAATAACCACAAACTTTAAGAACTCTTTGCATTGTCTAATGACTGCGGGTGAGCAGTCAGCTTCCTGGTAGCTTGAATTCTTGTGTTTTCTTTCACCCGTACATACCACTGTTCTCCTTTTCAGTGTCCTTTAAATTTTAAATGTAATTACTTTGCTAGTCACACTTCATCTGGAGGAAATTGTGTGGGTACATAGCTAGTGAAAAATACACACATATAAATTGGATGTTCTAAAGAGTCAACTTGAATGGTGTTGGTGTAGCTTGTTGATCGAGTGTCTATGTAGCAAGTATATGGCTTTGACTTCGATTCCCAGAACCAAATGTACAAAGATAAGTAAGCAAATAAAATGAAAAGAGCCAGCTTCCTCTTGGAATTCCAGAAGAGTCAAGGAGGAAAGTTTATAGAGATGTTCATTCCACCTGATCTTTTATTAGCTGAGGTCAAGTCATACCTGTCCTCAGCCACATAAATAAGAGCAAGAAATATGCTGTATGAAACCTGCGTTATAGAAAAAAAAGACGCATATTTAAAACCTGAAATACCATCACAATATATATGAGAGTGGTCTTTGATGAATTGGCAGGTCTATTTTTGTTTGTCTAATCACTAAAAGTCGTGAACTCTTAAATCACTTTTCAACTATAGACGTTGGAAAATGCTTCCCATTTAAATCATGAATGACAATGCTAACCACACCTGCTGTTCTTCACTACTAAGGAAAAAAAAAAAAAGCAATGTTACCTATGGTCTTGAGAGTCTTCAGATCCCAAAGCAATACAGAGGAAACTATGGAGGATTTTGAAATTGGGGATAATGGAATGCCACCATTCACTAAGCAGGTGCTTTGAGCTGAAAGGGAGGACATAATGTGGCATATGTCAAGGGAAGGACTCGTGTCCTTTCCCTGAACGACCATCAATTCCATGACAGCATCATGCAGTTTAGCACACTTTACTTTTCTAAATGTTATTACCTCTCTATGGCATGTCCTCGCTCATGCTCAGTCACTGGAATATTCTAGAATATCCCATTACTTGAGATAACACTAGTCCTACCATTTTTTACCATGTCTGTCACTATAACTTAGGTATGAGTATCATGAAGGCAGAAATCATAGATCACATCTTGTAAACCATACCACCACTGTGGACCAGTGCACTTTATTTTGCAATGAGTAAAAGAAGTAATTGTATTTTAAAAAAAAAAAGAAGAATAGGTCCAAGTATATATGTGGTTGGACATGGCTGAGAGTAGCAGTCCAGCATACTCCAGCTAGGGGAAATGCTGCTTCACAGATAAATGGGATGTTGGTTAATGAACATGCAATTTTATGGCATTGCAGAACTTAGAACCTTAAAACCAGAATATATTGTATATTATTTTATTTGCCTCAAATACACATAGCCCACACCTATTACCTGTCCACCCACCACAGGTAACCCAGACACAATGGGTCACTGCAAGTATCAACAGAGAACTGTGCTGAATGTGTGTATTATCTTCCTGCTGAGAGTATCTATCAAGGCCAGAAAAGCTGGAATTTCCTCCTTAGAAAAACATTTTTTAAAAACCAATTCAAAATCAACTTCACAAAAATTGCAAGTTACAATCCCACCGTTTGATGGGTTGCTGCTTATAAGGTTTGATAATCAGAGCATTAGCTCACACTTAATCATACACTGTATACAGATATCATCATAAGTACAAATACAAGATTAGTAGCAGATGTAACAGATAAAGAGACTATAAATGTTACATAGGAAGTCTGGTCTGTATAAAGCAAGTACTAAGAACGTCTGTGATGGCTCTGGTACTGACTGCCCAAGGGCTGACTTCTATTCTTTACATTATAAATCAACATTGCCAGACTCATTCATTTGTGCAGAATCATAAGGATCTGGGGAGGACTGAAGCCTAAGTTACACATATATTAATTTCTAAAACTCTATCTTCAGGCATAATTGTCAGTTGGTAAGTTCTATACATTTATCATATACAGTTGAATAGGAGGCAGTTGAATAGGAAGCAGGAATACACACACACACACACACACATGTAAATGCCATGAGCTTATTGATCGCTTTTGAGAGTTCATTTTCCATCATCATTTACTGAATGATAAGACTGAGGCTCTAAACTCTTAGTAAGTATTTAACCATAAAATGGAACGTGGTCAATGGAACTAGGCTTTCAGTATGATGCTCAGTATGTCTCTGAAAATTCTTCATCCTCTGCCACACTCTTTGTTTCCTTTGGACATGACCAACCATAATTTTCCTTTTAGTCCTGGGAATTCATGACTATAATCCCATTTCAAAGGCACCCTATGCTCTCTTACTGAGATAAGTGGGGTCTCACAATGCTTGTCTGTTTTGGATTCCTGATGGCACACAGGATAGAACTTCCTTTTCTTTTTTACTTCTCTTCTCTTTTTTCTTTTCTTTCCTTTTTAGTAAGATAAAAACAAACAAACAAACAAACAAAAAAGCACAAAAAGCACCAGTCCTGATGATGATATGGAAATTGTGCTTTTAAAAAAAAAATCAGTATTCAATTTCTGTGTTTTTGTTTCACATTACTATAAAAACTACACAAAGGATGTTGACATTTGAATTTTGAACATTTCCTTGTTTAACATAACTGAGTGGCCACTATTAACATTTTCTTACTGCAGTAGTTTGAGTGAGAATTGGTTCCCAGTGGGTAGAACTCATTGGGAAGGATTAAAGGGTTAGGAGGTATGGACTTGCCACTGGTGCTGTGAGCTTTAAAGAACTCATACCATTCCCAATCTTTCTCTCTCTCTCTTTCTCTCTCTCTCTCTCTCTTTCTCTTTCTCATTCTCTCTTTTATCTCTACCTCCTGGTCATAGATCACGATATGTGTTTCCAGCTATTCCCTTGAACCACCATCATGGACTCTAAACCTCTGAAAGAGTATCCAAATGAAATGATTTTTCAAATGAGATACCTTTGATCATGGTGTTTATCATGGCAATAGAAAAGTAACTAAGACACATGCTACAAACACTAAGTACAATAAATATTCATTATTTAATTATAAATACGACTTTACATTAAGCAGTTTTCTCCAAAAAATCTAAGTGTCTGAAAGTATTCAATATATTCTAGGCTATATACTACAATGTCTGATAAGTCATGTGAGTCTTTAAAACTCAAATGAGTCTGCAGCAGTAAGCACAATATTTGTTATTATTATTATTATTATTTATTTGCTGCTCTAGAACTTCAGATACATTAATTACTCTATTTACATTTGTAGAGTTGTTGCTAAGCAAAAACTTACATTGTCTCTTTGCTGTGTTCATTGGTTCTGTAGATATATTTGTTCTTTTGGTTTATTTATTACTGTGATAGTAGTAAATTTTAATTCTCTTTTATCTACTGTAGCATTTTTTTTACAGTTTCATGAGGTTACAGAAAATTTCTCATAGTGATAATAGAATATTTTGCCTTAACAATTTAAAATCAGTTTAGGAAAAATCTGTATACTTCTGCTTTCTTGACACTCGCTGTTGTAATGTCATAATTTACTTATTTATAAAGCTCTGTATCCACTAAAAATTTTATTTTTGTTTCGAATACATTTGTTTTTTAAATTTATTTGTATTAATTGTTATGTATTTTGAACATATCTGCTCCCATTTTGCCAACTCCTCTCAGATCCATCCTACTTCTTATATTCTAGCCTTCCTTTTTCCTAACACAAGAGCACAATTTAAGCTATCCAAGTATTCTCAGGTATAGAGCTGTATCTAGGATTTGGTTGACTTAGCAGAAGTGGCACCATTAAAGAAAACTGACTTTCTCCCAGCAGCTATTAGTTGCTTGTCACTCTATTCAGCAGGTCCAAGAAGGACTTCATGCCCACTTCCCCTTCCCATGATGGAATTTTGTCTGGTCTGAGCTTGCTCAGGTCTTGAGCACACTGTCACAACTGCTGTGAATTCATATGTACATCTCCCTGTTGTGTGTAAGAAACACTGTTTCTTTGATGCCACCCACAGTTTCTGGCTCTCACAATCTTTCTGCCTCCTTTCTCACACTGGTCCTGGAAGCTTGGAAGGAAGGAGTGTGATATAAATGTCATCTTCAGGCCTGAGCATTCTGCAGTCTCTAGTCTCTGAACCAGTCAGGAATCTCTGAGTTAATCTTCACCAACTACCAGAAGAAGCACTTTGGATGAGGACTGAGAGAAACATTAGCATAAGGGTGGAACAGTGAATAATTAAGAGCTGTTTTACAATTATCACCACTTAGCAGAGTCAGGGAAGTACAGGGCTTATATGAACATTCTAGCCATAGGTTCTTGGCTCTGATATGGGTTATGTCTTGTGCAGTGGGCTTTAAATTCAATCAGCAAGTAGTTTGATACTAGCATGGAATTTGTGACACTATTGTATCAGTAGACACATCTTGCCTGGCTGATCATCATTGTAGCCTACAGGGCTCACAGTCAAGTAAGACTGATCCCCCCCCCCGCTTCCTCTGGTAGCATGTATAGTACCTTTCAGAACTATAAAAGTGAGTCAGTATCTTTTCAGTTTTACAAAATGGTCAGGATGATGAATGCAGCCCTGTAGTATTGAAATATTCGATATCTATCCACTCATTTAACTTTTTCAAGGAAATTTATATCATTATGCATATTTTTATTTATATTTAAAATCTAATTATTTTAACTTAAACAATTCCTTTGAGGAGTTCTGATTAAGTAGGTATAGTCATAAGAAAATGCTTCCATGTTTTGCTTTTTTTTTAATGTGTAAATGTCATTATATCTCTATTTTTAAAAGAAAGATTTCTTTTTCTTCTATGGTATTTATGGTTTGATTAATTATTTTAACTCATTATAACCTTCCAGTTCCTCCTCTCCTCAAGGTTGTTAGTACCAAGTTCAATTATAGCCATAGATATTCCATAATATATGTATCATTTTTCCTGCTGCATTCAAGATTCTTTGTCTTTGACTTTTAATAATTTGGTTAAAATATATTTAGATGTATACCTCTTTAGACTCATGAGGGATTTGTGGCTCTGAGTATTCATTTATCTCTCTGAACTTAGGCAGTTCATCAGTTATTTGTCCTCTCTTTGAAGCTCCCATGAAGTATATGTTAGCTTAGTCAATAATGCTTCCCAAGTTTCATACCTTTTTTTATTTTACCACTTTGATTATATATATTTTCTCCTCTTTTAAGTTACTTTCTGTGATAATAAAGCCTGCCTTCAAAGCTCGGTGTATGCTAGACAATTTCTGAACCCCTTTGGTGCCTCTTGGCTCATTTTCCTTCTCTGGATGAATATTTTCAGGACTTGCCATCAAATGTGTTGATTTCTGTCATTTTGGCTGACCCAGTATTCTCTGATCATCTCTAGCCAGTTGCTCAGTTATCTCACTGTAAACCTCAGATGTAGAAATTTTTATTTGGTTCATTAAAAAGTTCTCAATCCCATTTTTCATCTTCTTGTTTTATTAATTTTTTTCTAACTTCAGTTTGTTGTTGATCTGTTAACTTGTAACTCACTAAGATTAAAGAGTTACTTTGAATTCTTTGTCAAGCAGTACATATATATATATATATATATATATATATATATATTCTATTTCTTGTTAATCAATGAATCTTTCTTGCTACCATGCATTGATAGCTTGGAGAGGAGATGTGGGTTATTTGAAAGCAATGTTTTAACAATTCTGCTGCCATTTCTCATGTCTGTCTTTGCAAGTTATAGCCTGCAATCCAGATTAAAGCTTCATGAATACATTACAATTTGGTTCACTTTCTTGAGCTCTAACCCCTTGTCATTCTTCTTTTAATAACACATAGCTTTTCTGATTTTCATTGGTTACTGATCTACTTTCTTCTTGTTATTCTGTCCTCCCTATCCTATTCACGGGTCACTAATATTTGTAAGGCTAAAGATGCTAGGAACCGAGGATATGGCTTAGTTACTGAGGTTCTTGCTGCATAAACACATGATCAGGGGTCAGTATTCAACACTTTCATGTAAAAAAAATATGTACGGGAGTGGCGCATCGTGGCATTGGCCCTTATGTCAGGTGTGAAGAGGTAGAAAAGGGGGTTATTTGTAGAGCTTATTGACCACCTAGACTTGCTGAATGGTGAGCCTGTAAGTGGCCATGTCCACCCACGAGAAAGGTGGAGCATGAGTAAACAGGATACTAAAATCGCATCTGCTCCCACCACATACATGTTCATGCACACCATTCACAAGTACATCCATACACATTTACACATACACACACGCACTTACATACACACACAAATACATACAAAGGTAAAGATCGTAAGCTAACATTATTCCTGTGTGAAAGTTATATCTATACACATTGTCACTTGAAGTATCAATACACAAACTGTGTTTAAGCTGTTGCTCTTAGGAAGGGCTAGATTTTCTCACTTCTTGCATGTTCACTGATTTCTAAATAGTCTCTCAGTTTTCTTTCCATATTAAAAAAGAACAACAAAAAACCAAACCACCACTAACAGCAATGTTTCCTGAACCAGACAGAAATGAATTGTAATTTCAAGCTACAAAGCTCTATTGGAAAAAAAGTATCCAAATATGGAACATTTTTTTATTTAGAGTTGTCCTATGATTATAGCTGAAAGGTAAGTCTAACAATGAAGAAGAAATGGAAAACTTTGGAAGGCAAGTGAAGGTCATAACATCAGAAGGAACTTAAACAGATCTGCAAGGAAGTTTTGTGTTGTTCACTTAGAAAACGTAGATTATTAAGCCTGGGTTGCTTTACTCTAAAATAATACTGTGCTTATTTATGTTAATTAAGTAAGTGTGAAGAGGTTAGATGAATTTTAAATTCACAGACATACAAGTTTATTATTGATATTTAAGAATTACATGAAATATGTTGCCAGAAAAGTTTGATGGATAGTCACCCTTTAAATAAACAAATCTTTTGCTAACACAGCTTGCCCCAAAATGCCAAGACTAAATTTGTCCATTCATTTTGAATGATATGTGAGTCCAAACATCATCCCCCATAGTGCAGATGTTATCATTCTAAGGAATCAGTTCTTATTAACTGAAACACACAAAAGTAATACATACGATATAATAAATAGATGACATAAGATACGGCTACATTTTGGTTAACTGAAATATTTAAAGAAAGATACATAAAAAAGATAACTTTGAGTCTAGCACCACATGGTAAAACTTGAGAACTGATTCTACTAAGTCGTCTTCTGACTTCTACAGGTGTGCCGTGGCACATGCACACATATACCACCAACACATATACACATACACACACAAACATGCAAACACAATACACAAGTAAATAAATGTTATATATTTTAATAACTGCATTTGAAGTTAAAGAATCAATTGCATAAAACAAAATGACCTATTAATTAACATATTCCTTTGTTCTTTTATGTATACAAAATACTAAAAGTTGTTGACACCAAGCATATAGATTGAACATATATGTCACTTATGTTGTTTTATTATTATTATTTTTGTTTGAGGTTGTGTGTGTGATATGAGAAGACACCTATGCCACCCTGCATTGTGGAGTTTAGAGGGCAAGTTTATGAAGTCTTGTGCCCTTCCACGTTTTTACAGGCCCCAGGAATGTGATCCAAGTCACCAGGCTTGCCTTTCTTTTTTTTTCTTTTTTTCAAAGTTTATTAAATTATGAAAGTTTCCATTTCCGCCCCTCCTCCCAACACCCTCCCACTCCCCCCTCCCCCTCCTCCTCCCTCTCCATCTCTAAGAGCAGTCAGGGCTTCCAGCCCTGTGGGAAGTTCAAGTTCCTCCCCCCTCCTTCCAGGTCCCGGAAGGTGAGTATCCGAACAGCCTGGATCCCAAAAATCCAGTATATGCAGAGGAAACAAGTCCCAGTGTCATTGTCAGTGGCTTTTCATAAAGGCTCCGGGCCAGCCACATTCAGAGAATCCAGCTTGCCTTTCAAGAGCCTCTATCTGCTGATCCATCTTACTTGTCTAAAGCTCATTTTGCGGATTTGAAAATAATAGAATTGTTCTTGTATGATAATTTTATATATGCATATAATGTAGTGTGATTAAGCTCTATTGCATGTTCTCTGAACTCAACAGCACTCTGCAGACCCTCCTCCACAGGGTCTCTGTAAACCCTCTCCCACAGCACCTATAGAAACCCTCTCCCAATCCCACCTCTTTCCCCACAAGCCTCTTTCTTACCTTCCTGTATTTTTGTTTTGTTTTGTGACCTATTGGGATAAACAGGGGCCTTCTATGTTCTCTGTCCTTTGGATCTTGAAGATAAGCACTATTCTTATCCTTAGAACTGTCCAAAGCCAACCATTGAGCAGTAAGAAGTGAGTCTCCATAGGCTCCTTACCTGACTCTTGTTGGACTATTGCCAGGCCAGTCTTGTTTGTGCTCAACAGCAATACCCACAACTTCTGTGAGAGTATGTTTGCAAATGGCTCTGTGGTTCCCAGAAGTTTTACAGACTTTCTCCATCCTTCTTTTAAGCCCACATTTTTTTGCCTCTTCCTTAGTGTTATCCCAGCCTTAAAGTTGGTGATAAAAATGCATTGTCTAGTTTTTTTTTACACTTTTTTTCTACTTGAACCCAATATCATAAATCCATTTTAAATTCAATTACTTTTTGTTTATATAGCAGTATAAACTTTTTCTTTTTCTTTTTTGCAGTGTCTAAAAATATATTTATTTATTTATTTATTTATTTATTATCTTTCCATTAAAAAATTTTTACTTCCTCCCCTCCTCCCATTTCCCTCCTGCTCCCCACTCACCCTCTTCTCTCCCTCTCTTAAGAGAAGGTTGAGAACCCTGCCCTGTGGGAAGTCCAAGGCCCTCCCTCCTACATCCAAGCCCAGAAAGCTGTGCATCCAGGACCTCACGTGTCCACAGGGATGTCTCCAGCTAGGTCATTGGGCAGCAGAGGAGAGAGTACCTGAACTTCTGAACTGTCCTTGCCCCACTATCACACTGATGATTATCTCGAATATCGCCATAGAATCTTTGTCCGGCGACGGATGGAGATAGAGACAGAGACCCTCATCAGAGCAATGGACTGAACTCACAATGGACTGAACTCTCTTCAACTGGTTGAAGAGCAGGAGGGAGAAGATGAGCAAGGAAGTCAGGACCGTGAGGGGTTGGTCCACCAACTGAGGCAGTGTGCCTGTTCTAATGGGAGCTCACCAAATCCAGCTGAATGAGGACTGAATGAGCATGTGATCAAACTGGACTCTCTGAATGTGGCTGACAGTGGGGGCTGAATGAGAAGCCATTGAAAAAGGCACTGGGACTTGCTTCTACTGCATGTACTGGCTATTTGGACGGACAACTTTTTCTTTTTTAAGGTTTATTTTATAACATTTATACGAGTGTTTTGATTCGCATATTTACCAAATGTGTACAGTGCCCCCAGTGGCAAGAAGAGGATGTTGGTTCACTCAAAACAGGAAAGAGAGATGATTGTGAGCAACCCTGTGGATGCTAGGAACTGAACTCAGCTTCTCAAAGGCAAGTAGTGCTCTTAACTACTGAGCCATCTTCTCAGCCCAACAAAGGCTTCCTTTTCTAATGACCCTGCCTTATCTATAAAATGATCACCTTCCTCATATTGTTTCTTTAATTATTATGAAATTGAATGAAAATAATATATGTCAGTCAAACACAACCCAGTCTAACACCACTGCCACTAAAACAAGACTCTGCCACTGACATCAGAAATGAAAACAAACCATGGAAATAAAACCATGGAAGCCATTCATCCAGAACCCACCCATCACCATTTCAACTGTGGTCTTTAACATGACCAACCTGAATTTTGACTCCATGGAAAATGTGGTACTAATTTTGTCACAAAATATTCTGTCCCCTGTTTATTTCTCCCTCTGTCTTCATATCAGGTTTTAGAGTTGAATTGCACAGCCCACAGTCTTAAAAGTGCCCATTAATCACAAACAGGGGAATTATTTTCCCATGTGTCACCAACAAGACAGTGGTCTGTTATTTTTATCTCTATGATGTGAAAAACCTAAGGCTGGTCATTATTCCCCCAGAAGAGAGCAAACTTGGTAATGATAAAAGGACAGTAATAATAAGGATAAAAAATACATAGAGGAAAAAATGAGAAAGGAAGGTAATAATTTTAGGAAATGCCAGCGATAGATTTGTGCTACTATTAGGATATTCTCCAAACATAAAGTCCCTGGGAACTTAGATTAATCCATCATTTATCTTCCCCATGAGGTGAATCTGTAAATGGCTTCATTGATCCACAGCTGTGTTCAGTATCTTATGCAACAGTGGATCAGTCAGAAATAAGACTGTGTGGCCAGAGGGGCATCGGCAGGAGAGACAGTGCTGGGATTACCTTCTGGGCTTCTTTGCTGGTTCATCCTCATGGCTTCCACCTTTTTTTTTTAACTTAAATTTATTCATTAATTTTACATCCCAACCAAAGCTTCCCCTCTTTTTTCTCCTCCCATTTTTCTCCTTTCCTCCCCACCCAACCAATTCTCCTCTGTTTCTGTTCAGAGAGGGTCAGGCCTCCCACCTGTTAGTTTTAAACTCAAGGAAAAATTCTAATGATAATGATGATGATGATGATGATGGAAATAATCCTTCCATTTTTCCCATTAGTCAAGTAAAAAGACTCGGGACTTACACTATAAATCATTATATTCACTCGTCTACAAAATGTGTAGTGTGTATGCGTATGTATATTTATATCAATATACATATGTGTATGTGTCTCTGGTATGTATAGTATATGTAGTAGTTATCTATAAAAGACTTAAAATTCAAATTCTAAAAAGAAAACATCTGGTTTTTTTATATTTGCAAAGACAACAATATAATTAAAAAAAAAAGTAATGTGAATTATCAGAAATTTCCAGAGAGGTCCCCGTTGATGAAGATGTATGCTCCAAAGTATTCAGAAACTCCAAGGTTTCATTCCACTGTTCCTTCAAGAGTGGATAAAAGCTACATCAGTGTGGCACATTGCCCTGAGAACAGGATGAGGCTCACATCTGATATCTGGAAGTACGAAATTACTCCCATTCTACGAGAAGGCTATCACCTGACCAACATGGATGTTCAAGTTTATGTACGTAACTCCTGATTAAAGTTCTTAATATCACCTGAAAGCATTGTTGCACTAATCCATTGTTCTTGTGTTTCAAGATAACCTCAGTTTGGATTCTGACAGGATAACAATTGAGAATCTGCCTGTGGAGAAACTACTTAAATTGACTTAATTTCCTTTTTTGTGTATTCAGGACAAATGCTTATTTAAAAGCAGACTAGTTCTCCAATAAGCAATCCAGGCTGGTGGGGTAAGATTTCTGTTCTGTCACACAGGTGAACATCTCCTCTTTTCCAAAACATGTTCTCTTTTATATCTTTATCAATGCACTTTTTGAGTTACTGGCCCTTCTTATGGGAGAAGTGAGGCATGACTCAAATATTGACAAGGCTTGTACTGCTCTTACCACCAGATGTGATTTGGCCTGCCCAGGGGAAATTTGATCTGTATGGTCACTCGTGGCGAACTTGCATTGGTATTACATCTCTTCCTTTTATTAGTTAGTACAGGTTACATTTCTCCCCTGAATCACTTTACTTAAAATACTTTGCTTTGAGAAACTAGAATGTGTGTAAAATGACAGGAGAATGGGACATTTATTATTTGTGCATCTTTCAGTGATGGAATGTTTTAGGGGAGAAACTGCTTCGAGAGTGGGGTCAGGGAAGAGACCGTGAAAGTAACTTTCAGTCCCGCCTTGGCTGTAATTCCAGCTCCTCTTGCAACCCCACACAGCTAAAGCTTGCTGTCCATATGCACAGTGTGAGAGGCGTTAGTGAGATTAAAACACAAAGGCTGAGTAGTGGAAAATGAAAGCAAAGGGTCATGTCAGGTGTGATGGAAGAGATTAAAACCTGAGCCAAAAGCATAACGACTTCGGGACTGAAGTCGGGAAGAATTGAGACACATCTAGTGGAAGCCGTGACACTTCCCTAGCAGAAAGAAGAGAACTTAAACATCACAATTTATGTCTCAAAATAGAAAACAGCATCAGTAGATAAGTGTCAAACAACTTAAAATATATAAATATCCTTTCCCAGAAAATGACTTATTTTCATATAATTTGTCTTGAAAAGGTTGCCAAAACTGAAATAGAGAGTTATTACTCTAAATTGTCATCTTTTTACTTTGTCCAAAAGATTGAGGTCTTCTATAAAAACCAGATCCATATTCAATACAAGTGACAAAAAGAAAAAGAGGCATAAAATAAAATGAAAACAGATACATTCACCTTTAATTCTGATGTACTGAACTATAAAATACAATCACTCAAATGATACCAGAGTGATTTTTCTTTCATTTGTATCTTTGACAGACTTTAGGTTGCTAGAGTTTAGGAAACCCTGAAGTCTCTTTCAGTGAAATTGTCAATGACTATTTAAATGTCCATCAGAAAGAGAAAACTTCAAGGTCCTAGACTGAGGAGAAAGGCACAATGGATTTCCCAGGATTACTCATTATTTTTATCAAGAATGCACAGTTACGAGAGAGACCCTTGAAGGTGAAGTCTGAAACTGAGCTTGACGTCTGCAGGACAGGAGGGTGGGAGGAGGCAAGCATCAGACCAAGCTTATATGAAATTCCATTTCCTTTTAGTATAAGAAATTTTAAAAATGAGTTTAGATAAGCAAGAAGCATGATCATATTGTTTTTTCCAACAGATTTTTAAGACAGAGTACAGTTAACTTATGAGAAGAATTGAGGAAAAGAAACATGATGATGAAAAGTGATGGATTTTAGCTATGATATTACTTGAAATTGATAGTATTTGCTGATAAATTTAATAGTTGTATTTTAGGCTATGGCTAGGAAATTGATTTGGGAAATCAAGAGACAAATCTTCAAACAGAATAACTTACATGATGTGAACAGTAAATCACCTTGTTCCATATTCATTTCCTGTGAGATTCTACAGATTTGTGGAGTAGCTGTTATTATTCTTATTTTAAGGATGAACTATCAGGATCACAAAGTTTAGGTGGCTTGTCCAGTAAAAAAAGCAAAAACAAAAACCTAATAGCACCCCCCATTCTGTTCTAGGTGATATCTTCTGAAGCATGTAGACTTTATCCTACACATACTTCTCTCCTCTCCATGTAAATTTGACCCTTCCAGCTTTATCTCATGCTTAACTATGGTTTTCTGATAAGCGACTACATTAAAAACATGCTGGTAATATCGAACTAGGGGGAACAGTCACAGAAGGAAGAAGGGAATTTAACCTCTTTAGTCAAACTTTGGCCTTTTTCTTAATCCTTGCTGATTATGACAAAGGTTTCCATGGTGCAGGCACTCACTGGTCTCATAAACTGATCTTGCACCATCAACATTTAGAGCTGAAAGCCATTAGACAACAGTAACTCGGGTCACTACTGTTATCATTAAGAATTTATGTAGCACTGTATATTTAGAAAGAGGTCAATGAAATGCAGACAGATTGGACTGTTGCTTAAATGAATAAATCTGCCCTGGCACCTCAGTAGCACAGTAGGTTCATAATACAGTTTCATTCTTTTTGATTTATGGCAGTCTGTAGAGTTTATAACAACAGTGCAGGGGTTAAAGCATAGATATCCTGCATCTGTGCTGAATCAAAAAAACCACCAGGCTTTAAAGTCAACAGTTTCAGAATTAAGCTCTCCAGGCTTCCAAGAGAGTTGGAAAAGGCCAAATTTGTATCTTGGTCCTCAGGAAATTAGGTCAGAAGTACCCAGATTCATGCCACTGACATCACTGCTTATCAAAACAGCATCATTTTAAATCTGTATTGTTTATTTGACTCTTCCTGGATATTAAACTTAGGGCTTCACGCATGTACACACACTCACACATGGACACACGTACACAAACTCTAGCAATACCATATACCCAGGAACTATCTTTAATGTTGACAAAGAACTTACACATTATTTGTCTTAATACCCATACTAATATGATGAAATGGTTAGCAGTGTAATGAAGGAAGTAGTGTTCTCAGAAGTTTTATCATTTCGCTTGGGCTATATTTGAGAAACCGGCATATTTGACCCTTTAGTATCCTGACACTGCAAGTTGTGATATTAAACTATAAATGCCCAGATGGGTCATCATAGGATTTTGGAATCCTATACTTGAAAAGGAAAATGAACATTTAAGTCATGGTTCAGCACAAATTCACAGGAGATAACTTCATTTATGCAGGACATTCAGCCATCTATCAAGTAGATTCCCCTATGGCTCTTATTACATAGAGCTTTGAAAAAAAGTAGTGTTTTGAACGGTCTTTCTCAGTCTCGAATCAATAATTATTTATGAACAAATTAAAATATACAGTTTTTTTTATTTTAGAAAGAGAGAAACATTGAAATATTTTTAAAAAACACTTATTTAGTATACAGATATACTAATTCCTTTGTCATACAAATAAGTATAGCGATGTCTCATGGAGCAGCATACAGAATAGACAATTTTGTAGTATTAGGTACACCAAAACCAAATGTCATACAAATATTAAAATTGTGGAAGCATTCATGTGACAGGTCAGAAAATCCCCGATTTGAGTGACTATAATAAACTACATAATTGAAATATTTTCTTAAGATACTACAAGTATTTATTTTAATTAATAGCCAATGATAATTAAAAATATCATTGTATGAAAAAGAGTTCAAATTGGTACAACAAAAGACTGTGACATGAAATCAGAAATATAAACTCATGAAAATCCCAAGACTCTTAAATTTCTCTTCTATACATACATACAAACAAACATACATGCATACATATGCAGAATACTAATCATAATTTGTTTATTATAGTTAATATTGAAAATAAACCAAATTTTAATCAACAAAAAAACTGATAAATAGTGACATGTCTTTTGATGTTATGTGAGAAATTAAGAGTATGTAGTGTCACCACCGGGCAGCGGTGGTGCATGCCTTTAATCCCAGCACCCTGGAGGCAGAGGCGGGCAGATCTCTGTGAGTCTGAGGCCAGCCTGGTCTACAAGTGCTAGTTCCAGACAGGCTCCAAAGCAACACAGAGAAACCCTGTCTTGAAAGAAGGAGAAGCAGGAAGAAGAGGTAAAAGGAGGAAGGAGGAGGAGTTCCAAGGAACATCATGGATGTATCTCAAATAGAAAAGCAGTGCACAAGAAAACAAATTGCATGTGTAAGTCTTCATTCACTGTAATTCAAAGCCATGAAGTTGTACAGTTGCAGAAAATACAGTAAACTGAATGACTACAAATTTTGGCATAAAGGAATGTAATTGAAAACCACACAACTATTATAATACAAATATATTTATCCACTACAAACCACTAAGTCTAGGTGGTACTTGGCATACCTAGTACATTTCATTACTTTGCAGTTCCTGTCTCACCAACTCCTATTGAAACCAATTATATATTTCCTTCACTAATCGTCTAATGAAAGGGTAACATAATTAAACCCACATACTTTAATTTCTTTCTTCCATCTTGAAACCACTGCACTTATTATTTATTCCTCATCTTAATAAACATACCATTTTCAAGGTCATAAAGTTCTTGTTGCTACAGCAATGTGGTGCATGAAGAGAATTCATCTTACTTTGCCCAGAAAATTGACATAAGAGCTCATCACCTACTTCAGGAAATAGTGCATTCTCTAGACTTCCAGGAAGTACTGTTGTTGATGTCTCCCCCTCCCTGTCTACAGGTTGTTCTTTGTCTACCTCATCCAATGGGTCCTCATCATCTTGAAGTACTTGGGTATATTCATGTACCTCACCTTTCTTCATCTCTTTCCTTTATAAACCCATCAGGTCTCATACTTTTAATACAACCTAAGTGTTGACGATGCCAAAACTCTATCTTTATCTTCTACCAAAACCATCATATTGAGATTTACTTTCCCAGCACTTCTTTTCATTGCCAAAGAGATTTTGCAGAGTTTAACATGTTGAGATGTACATTTCTGATTTTCCTTTTCAAATATGATCTCATTTTCATTTTCTCTGGATTTGGGAGTGTTAACTCATTCTCCATTGCTTGGGTTCAAATCTATAAGTCACCTTCCATACCACTTCCCCTCCCCCTTCACATTAGCCCATCCTGTTGGCCTCATTTTCAAATTATATTGCATTTATAATTCTACAACAAGACTTGTATTACAGTTACCAAAATTGACAGTAACAGGACTATTGCATGATGCTTTTCTAACTTAGTGCCTACAGACTACTATCCTTAAATTAAAAAAAATGCATTATTTGAATATTTAGGTGTTTTATTTATCTTTATTTACTGATATGAAGCACTAGTCATAAAATTTGCATACTAACTTTAGTTTACCTTCCATAGTGATTTAGACTATTGTGTGTGAACTATAGCTTTTTCATGTTTGTTCTTTTATTGTAAGCTAACTAGGTTTTAATGTTCCA
The DNA here is from genome assembly GCF_982192425.1 of Myodes glareolus. Classification (NCBI taxonomy): domain Eukaryota; kingdom Metazoa; phylum Chordata; class Mammalia; order Rodentia; family Cricetidae; genus Myodes; species Myodes glareolus. The sequence goes on from NC_142028.1 coordinate 13,788,242, forward strand.
GAAGGCATGGCTATCTCCAGGTACACATTCAATTTCAATTTTGTCTATCATATTATGAGAGCTCAAACAACATGAGCTGATTGGTTTATCCTAAACTGTTTCATTTCACTTGAGTTTCAATGCACAACACAGAAATCACGAAGAAATAAGATCCCACCATCTACACTAGCACTGACCCATACCCTATCAGTAGTCAGAAATGAGCTGGGGAGGATAAGCCAGCTTCTCATGTTCCTCTGTGTCAGGATTCAGGTACACAGGGCAAGAAGTAGGAGGCAGCGTATAAATGCACAGCAGATTCCAGACAGAATCTTAAAGTAGTAAATGCACTTTCAAAAATGAAAAGGTTTACATCAAGGTCCTGGTCCCTTCCACTGTTTAAAATATTATTCAGGGAAGGTCTTTTAGGGACACTGCTCACATAGTATGCAATTTCATGCACAGGACTGTCAGATTATTGGGGACCAACTTTCTATTCTATAATTCATTCACCACCTTCGACTGTTAGCACATCCGTATGTTTATATAAGGCTATATTTTACATTTATTACCAGATTAAATAATATATATGCAGTACCATGAGGAAATATTCTCCCTGCCCCTGTGGTAATATCATTCACTAAAATTTTAAAGAATAGGGTAGATACCCATCTATCCATTGTGTCTCTCCCCAACCTTATTCCCTCCTTTCCTCCAAAGAAATGTCTACCTTTGGAATTTCATAATTTCACAAACAAGTTCTATGGTAATAAGGGAAGTCGGAGGGGAAAACATCAGAATGAAGTAAATGTGCAAGAGAGGCAAAATGCACAGTGTTGCAACAAACTGAATTCCTAAACCTGAGGTTCATGCATACGTGTGTGTGTCACTTACCTTGAGTATTAATAATGACTAAAAGCAATGATTTAAATGTCTCCTATTACTTTTACATTTTAATCACAATGGAAAAATTCTCTTTTTAATATGGAAGGGCATATCTGGGAGAGGCATTAAAAACGGACAGTGATGAACATTAAGAGAAGTGCAATAATAAACTAAGCACAACCAGTAACCTAACAGCGAGCCATAGAGCAGCAGCTGTGAGGAGATGGACAGTTACTCATGCTATGAAATGGTAGTGGTGTTCTCAAGGCACTGTTTGCTTTCTTGCTTGCTATATTTTTCTTTGTTTTTATCAAGCACGGTCTCACAGGAGCCCATGCTGGTCTGGGACTCACTATGTTTTCCAGGTCCGTCTTAGGCAAGGTTTTTAGCATTTTCTAAGGATCTCATTACAAAATAATGATGTCCTGGCTAACTCCAAGCCTCCACACCAGCCCTCTGTATGCATCAGAATGGTAACAGGGCAAGATTTCCTGGGCAACGGATGAGAACTGATGGGAGGCAGTAGGGAAAGGGAGGCTATGAAGGGTGTTAAGGCTCAGTGTGGGCAAAGTATATGATGTTCCTGAAGGAGAATGTCTTTGTAAACCCTTCACTATTTATAATAAATATACACTAACTAGAAGATAGACCAATTGAAGTTTTAAAATGATATCGTATGGGAGTGAAAAATATATCAGAATATAAAAATATGCTCTTTAAAAGATAAATTATAACTACATGGACAAAGAAAAGTTAAAAAATAAATGCTATAAAAGAAGCACAATGAAAAATTAAGTATAAAGAGGTCAAAAACTAGCATTATTTCAAAATAATGTCCTCAAAGCAAGATGACTCTATGTGCTAGATGCTACATAATGTTGCAAGAGATTGCTACTGGAAAATGTAGCAATTATCCATTTAAATGCACATCAACTTAATTTGAAAACTAAAATCAGGACTGATAGAATAAATGAGAAAATCAGACAAATTTTAATCAAACTGTAAGACCCCTTTATAAAACTGTGACATACAATAATACAATGCAATAGTGAACAAATTTACTCTACTTGAGAAATTTAGAAGATCCCCAGCAGCAGAATTTTAGTTATGTCAAGAATACTTAAACCATACATTGGTTAAAAAATTGTATTCACCAAACTTGATATACATTAGAAACTAATGACAAAAATTAAGTAAATAAACTGGATAGTAGTATTGTTAAACAGCAGGTTTTAGAACAATCTATATGGAACATGGCAAATGAAAACAGAAACTTAATAGCATTTTGAAGAGAAAGAAAATGATTCATGACAGATTAAAATTTGTGGGATGTAGATAGAAATTCCTTACGAGAGTGGTTCTCAACCTGTGGATCACAACCACTTTGATAAATCTCTTTCTTTTAAAAATACTTATGTTATGATTATTAACAGTAGCAAAACTACAGTCATGAAGTAGCAATGAAATAAGTTTATGGTTGGGGAGTACCACAACATGAGGAATTGTATTAAAGAATCACAGCATTGGGAAGGTTGAGAACCAGTGACTTAAAGGTTATTTATGTAGTTAAAACAGATTAACAATAAGAATGGCCCCAAATCAAACTTTAAGTTTCCCTTTTAAGAACATTATTGAAAGATATAGAAATAGAAGCTAAAAAAAAATACAAGAGCAAAAGTAATTGACTATGGACATAAGTGCTCGGGGAAGAGGAGCACATATCTAGCTTGTGATGATCCCCAGTATCAGTCCCTGACACTTCAAACAGGAAGAAAAGGAAGTATGGAAGGAAGAAAGGAAGGGAGGGAAGGAGGGAAAGAAGGAGGTAACTAAGGAAGGAAGGAAGGAAGGAAGGAAGGAAAGAAGGAAGAAAGGAGAGAAGGAAGGAAGGAGAGATGGAGGGAGGAGGGGAAGTAAGAAAAAAGGAAGGAAGGAAAGAAGGAGCGAGGGAGGGAGAAAATAAAAGAAGGAAGGGAGAGAGGGAGGAAGGAAAGGAGAAAGGGAAGGAGGGAGGGATGGAAGCAAAAAGAAATGAAGGAAGGAAGGAGGGAGGAAGGAAAGAAAAAGAAGAAGGGAAGGAGTAAGGGAAGGGAAGGAAGAAGGAAGGGAGGGAGGGATGAAAGGAAACGAGAGAGGGAAGGAGAAAGGGAGGAAGGAAGAAAGGAAGAAAGGAGATCAGAAAGAAGAAAGGAGGGGAGCAGGAAGACTAGGGAAAACAGAAAACAAATGCTGATGACATAAAACCTTACATAATTAAAATTCTTTTCAAAACTTAAAAATTTGTATACTTGGTGTATGGATAGAGAGAAAACACAATTACAGTTCTCAGGAATTAAAACCCCAAAATAATAACTGTGGATATTAGAAATGTGAAAAATGGTGATGTTGTATTAAATAATAAAATATCTAGTTGTGATGCTGTAAATAGGGGACAGGAGAGACAGACTGACACTTTTAAAGTGTGTATCATTAAAATTACCTGTTTTTCCTACTACAAAATGGTATGTATAGAGGTCAACCAACTGTTCAACATGCACAGACCGCTAAAGCTCTCTTTGTCTTAGTAAAGGCTGTCCCTAGTCCTGGTGTCCTTGTGGAGAACAAATTTGACACCAGCACATACTCACTAGACTCATCAATTGCAGTGCTTCTGAGAACAGATGTCAAACACCAAGGGGAAATGCAGGGGAGACAGCAACACTGCAAGTCTTCGGGATGTGGTTGACTACCTAGTCAGAAGGGTGAAGACGGGCTTCAGCACATCCATGCTCTGTCAAGCCTGCTAACTCCAAATGACATAAGGCAGCTATTTTTTTAATGTTAATCTGTTCCCATCTCAGATCACCAGCTCTCTGAATAAATTTGAAGAACCTGGAAAAGCTACAAGTCAAAATGATAGAAAAGAAGTAGGAAGCATAAGTGAATAAAGCACAAACTGAAGATTCGGTCTGTCTCTACTCTCTGGCATTTGAGGCCCAACAACGGGAGTCTGTGCATATCCAATTCAGCACTGCATATTCCATACACAGATTGCAAAGATTACTGCTTGATGTGATTGAGAGAGAAGAACTTTAATCCCTTATTACACAGAAAGCTCTATCAAAGGGATTATGTAAGTTTACTTATTTGTTTACAAATTCTTTCAACATGTACAAATGAAGAATAAAAGTTTTATTTTTTAAAGAAATTAGTAAAGCTTTGATTTCAAAGTTTCTGAAGTCTTTCAAGTAAAATCTTGTCAATCCATATCTTTCAAAGTTAATAAAAATGTATTTTGTATCAAAATGAAAATGAAGCTTATTTTAGAAACTCAAGGAAAAAATTAATACTTGTATTATCTAACTATGTTAATTGAAAAATAGAAATAAATCATTATATACTAACAGATTCAGGTAAAACATTTGGTATAATTAAACCCTTATTTGTAATTTTAAATAGTGTTTCAAACTATGAATATGAACATTCCTTTAACCTGGTGAATATACTTTATATATTTTAAGTATGTCCCCAAAGTCATTAATATTGTTCCCTAAAAAAAATATTTTAAAAAAGCATTCGTAGAAATTCTTAAGGTTCAAACTGTGGCTGAGTACAGATGAATAGAACTAATAGTCTATTAAGTGACGAATCAGAATTCCCAGCTAAGGAGTGTCATTAGAAACCATTAGGCTTTCTAAAAGTCATTAAAAGCAGAACATTTTTTAATTAATAAATAAATTAATGATGTCAATATTGTGAAGTGGAAAATCTAGGCTACCTTTTCTTATTGATAAACTTGAGATGCATCCATGAACCCATAAGCTCAAAAGCAGAAGTTGGGGTAAGGTATGTGAAAACACGGATATTAAGTAGACCATAATAATAGTGCAGTCAATAAATACAAATGGATATCTAATATATGTGTGCTTTTCCTTTAGTTTTTGCATTTCTCGTTTTACAGTCTTCAATCTTTGTCACAGTCGCCTCTGTTTTGTCTCTTTACACTGTATTTTAACATGGTTTGCAAGTTTTGTTGATGGCATGATGGATCTGTCAGTGTGAAAAATTAGATGTTTCTTGTGTGTTCTGGCTCTAAGGATTTCTATCAGTAAGTCTATTTTGGCTGAAATTGGCACTTGAATATGTGCTCCAGTGTTTTATATCCTGGATGCTTGATCATCAGGTTAACAGGATTGGGGAATAGCATGGAACCTTTAGAGAAGAAAGACCAAAGGGAGGTTCTTTAGTCACTGGGAAGCCTCTTGGTAAAGCATTGTGGGATCCCTGTGTTCTGTCTTTTTCTGTGTTCATGAGATCTTTCTTCACAGCTTCTCCTGATGTCTTCACAACTGCAAATACCATGCCCCCAACATTCACAACCTTTATAACCCTTAGTAAAGTAAACTTAATTTCTTTGTAAAGCAATATAATCTAAAGTTTAATTTACCATCCCACACCCTCTCCAGTTCACAAGATAGCAAACTCTACCATGATCTCAGTTGTCTGGTGGTATTGAGAAAAATCACTTATATACATTTGGTCATAAAATTTCTTTGCGTGAGTATATGACTAATGACTTTAAAGTTCTGTTTTAATTTGGGTGAGAGGTTATCCATCCCAAGTGATGTCTTCAGTTCTGTGCTTTCTTCCTCATAACCTCTCTATGATACTTTTAAAAGTCATTATAGATAGGATTTAAAAGTTTAATCAAGGTATAATGCATTAATGTAGTTTCAGTCCTGTAAAATAAAATGTATGCATTTTCAATCAGTATGACACCTGTGCTTTTCCACCTCACTCCATACAGAATTGCTGTTTTTAATCTTTTTTATTATTCTAATTTGCTGAAGATATACAAATGTTGACAAATACCTTTAAAGTAAAGATGAATCATGCATTATTCACTTTTCTCTAATATAAACTTACTTAGAGGAATGAAGGTGTAGGGTTAAGGTGGCTTGGCTTACATAAGGAATGTTGTATATTACTTTAACTTCTTTTATAATTCTACTCTTCCATTATTTTTTCATATTTATATGTGCATGTGCATATTTATATGACTACATACATATGGCTGTAGGACCTGAGACAACTTTTGAAGTCAATTTTCCTTTTTTACCACATGGGTTCTAGGGCTTGAACTCAGGAACGCATGCTTGACAGCAAGTGCCTTTATCGACAAAGCCACCCTACAGGATCTAGTCTTGGATGTTTTCTAGATGGATTGTCTCTGTAGATATATCTTCATCTGAGTAAATAAAGAATAGAAATGATAAGCATGTAAGGAAAGAAATCTTGAGCTTAGTAAGTAAGGAAAATTTTAATATTCAACAACCATAGGAGCTGGATACTCTGCTTTATTCTCCTTACTTCTGAAAAGAGGCATGCATTAAAAAAAACAGAAACACAAAATAAATCTGACAAAAAAACCTTGGTCAAATTCACAAGACAATTGGTTGAACAAATGTTTTCTACACCATTGTGTCAGAAGAATAAATGTCACAAAAGGCTAGGCATTTATTTAGTAAATCTTTCAGTGTCAGATATTTTGAACATATTTTTCTTCAAGCACAGAAGAGTCAGTGAAGACATGACTCAAAAAATAGCTCATAGGAAGAGGAGTTTCAAATATTTAATTTAATACAGGGCAAAAGAATGACCTGAGTCTGAAAAATATAAAAAGAAAAGTGATTACTGAAACTTATTTCAGTGATTAAGAAATGAAGGAGGGAAAGAAAATTTAAAGGTAATATCAAAATTTTCAGCCTCAAGGGTCCTTGTTATAATCACAATCCTTTCTGGTTCTACCAGATGCACAATTATCACACTCTAGAATAGTTCATAATTTTGGTTGTGAAACACAAGAGATTTTCCTCTGAGTCCATTCAAATACAAAAATTATATTATCCTTCAGCGCATTACCAATATTCAGGATTTTCTTAAAGCATTTTATGATATAAAATTATATAATGTGCATTTGAAAAGTTGATATGTGCAGATATTTATGTAATAGTCTAAATGAGTACATATTAATGTGCTGCATGCTATCTGTGGAGAAAGTGCCAATTTCAGAGAGGGGTAAAGGAATTTTCATTTTTAACTGAGGCAACACAAATGGAAGAAGTCTCGATAAAACATAAGCACCTAAAAAGATGAAGAATAAGAAAATCAAAGCAAGAACTGAAAAGCAGACATCTCAGCCAGAGAGCAGAACATTTGAAGTAATGAGAAGAAAAGGCATTGTAACAGAAAAGAGAAAAGGCATGAACACCTCTAGAACACAGACAAAAATAATCATTGTTTTCAAAAACCAGGAGATGGGTTCCAATTTCCATAATTTAATAAAAGGCACTTTACATGCAAAAGAGCCCTAGAAAAGATTAGAGGCTGAATGACCTAAAATAATGCTTTTGGATTGCCCTCTTTTTTCTCAAAATCTCATATTATTCAATACAATATTATGTACCAAAAGTAATCTAGTAACAAATTAATTTTTAGATGCCTGCATCACACGGAGAAGGCCATGTGCAAATAAACTCAGCAGGTAGCTAATAGCTGGCTTCTCCCAATAACTGATTGCCCACCTTACGTTTGAAAAAGTAAAAATATCAGTGTTGTCTTTCGGAATATTACTAACGCATTTATGTAGGTGATTTCCCCTATTAGTTATTAGACATCAATATTCTGGCATTAAATGAGAAATATAGCACAGAGTTTAAAATGACTTTAAAATACATATTTTACCTTAAGTAAATGCTACAGCAAAATAGTAGGTTATACTTTCTTGAGCAAAAACTATCATGTGTAAACAAGAGATTAAATGTGTTTAATATAAAAAGATATTCTTATTACTCAGATATTTATCTTCCCCACAACTTTAGGAGCATCACAGCTTAGTTGTTAAATTAAATATCATTTTTAAAGGCAAAAATCAATCATAACTCAATTAAAACATGCCACAACCTATTGGGATGGCTTAATGATCAGGATAAAAAAAATAAACCTGATTTTTCCTGAATAACAAACACTGAAAATTCAGATGCCAGTAGCATTCCCACCTTCCATTTTTTGAAGTTAGATGAACTCCACTCCAAATAATTTATTGCATGAAGATGCACGAGGCACGATGAGGTACCCACAGTATTAGATATTTTAAAGTTGGCATGTCTTATTAAGAATTTGTCTCCTTACATAGACTGATTACATTAGTTTAAATGGTGTTCAGATTCTGAGGTGGTCACTAAATAGTAAACTGCCTATGCGTAGTCAACATCTCCTTACTAAAGTCTCCCAAATTTCTCTCCCTATGGTGCCTCAGTAGATCAACTGGGGATGGGCTCAATGTGATTACCGCTCTTGGCGTCACTAAAATTATCTCAGTGCTATGATGCATTCCAAATATTTTGAGAAGTGTAAAAGGCATCTTTTTTTAGGTTGTACACACATATATATTTAATTGTATTTAATGTATGACTAAATTAAAATTTAATATATATGTACATATATGTATATTGTATATATATATATATAATGTACCTGTAATTGTTGATGTGTGTATGTACTTTTTAAAAAATTAATTTTTACATTTCTTTAATTTAATTTTTCCATTCAATTATTTACACTTCCTTCCCTCCTCCCAATCCCCTTCTTCTCTCCCATACCCCCTTCTCCCTCTCTCACCGTGCTTAAGAGAGGGCAGGGAATCCTGCCCTGTGAGAAGTCCAAGTCCCCCGCCCCCAACATCCAGGTCTAGGGAGCTGTGCATCCATATAGACTAGGGTCACAAAAAGCCAGAACATGCTTTAAAAACGAGTCCCAGTGCCTGTATCAATGGCTTCTCAGTCAGCCCCCATTGTCAGCCACAATCAGAGTCCGGTTTGATCACATGCTCATTCAGACCCGGTCCAGCAGGATTTGGTGAGCTCCCATTAGAACAGGTACACTGCCTCAGTTGGAGGACCAACCCTTCGCTGTCCTGAATTCCTTGCTCAGCTTGCCCTTCTTCTGCCTTTCGGTTGGACCTTGGGAGCCCAGTCCGTTGTTCTGATGAGGGACTTTGTCTTTATCTTCATCTGTCGCAGGGCGAAGACTCTATGGTGATATTCGAGATAATCATCAGCGTGATAGTGGGGCAAGGACAGTTCAGGCACCCTCTTCTCTGCTGCCCAAGGACCTAGCTGGGGACATCCCCGTGGACACCTGGGATCCCCTCAAGAGCCAAGCCTCTTGCCAACACTAAAATGGATCCCTTAATGTAGGTATCTTCTTCCCTGTGGAGTAAGTATCCACCCTTACTCCATCTCCACCCTCCCACTCTCCCAAGCTGTCGCCAGTCCTTCCCTTTTCCCTTCCCTCTCCCCCTCTCCCCTTTCTCCCAACTTCATCCCACCCCTGCCCCCACCCCCATGCTCATAACTTTTGCCCGGCAATCTTGTTTGCTTCCAATTTCAGGAGGACCTAAATATGTTTTCCTTTGGGTTCATCTTGTTATTTGGCTTCTCTGGGCTTGTGAACTATAGGTTTAATGACCTTGGTTTATAGTTAAAGTCCACAAATGAGTTTGTACATACCGTATTCATCTTTCTGGGGTATGGGTTATCTCACTCAGGATAGTGTTTTCTATTTTCATCCATTTGTATGCAAAATTCAAGATGTCATTGTTTTTTTTTTTTTTTTAGTAAATTTTATTAAATTATAAAAGTTTCCATTTCCGCCCCCCCTCCCAACACCCTCCCACTCCCCCTCCTCCCCCCCTCCTTCCCCTCCGTCCCCCAGGGCAGTCAGGGTTTCCTACCCTGTGGGAAGCTCCAGCTCCCTCCCCCTCCCTCCAGGTCCAGGAAGGCGAGCGTCCAAACAGACTGGATCCCCAAAATCCAGCATATGCAGAGGGAACAGGTCCCAGTGTCATAGTCAATGGCTTTTCAGAAAGACCCCGGGCCAGCCACAGTCAGAGAATCCGGCCAAATTCCGAGAATCTGGCTAGATCACGTCCTCGTTCAGTCCCAGTCCGACTGGCCCTGGTAAATTCTCATCAGATCCGTTCCCTTGTATCAGTGGGTGATAGCATCCCTCGCAGTACTGATTTCGTCTTTCATGTTCCTCCTCCTTCCGCTCCCCCTCCGGACCTCGGGGGGCTCAATCCGTTGCTCCAATGTGAGCCTCCGACTGCATAGCCGTCCTTCGCCAGACGAAGGATCTCTCTGGGAAGAACTGCTCCAAGATGTCATTGTTTTTTTACCACTGAGTAATACTCTAATGTGTATGTATTCCACACTTTATCCATTCTTCCATTGAGGAGCATTTAGGTTGTTTCCAGGTTCTGGCTATTACAAATAGTGCTGCTATGAACATAGTTGAACAAATGCTTTAGTAGTATGATTGGGCATCTGTTGGGTATATTCCCAAGAATGATATTGCTGGATCCTGAGGTAGGTTGATTCCCAATTTCCTGGGAAATCACACACTGATTTCCAAAGTGGTTCCACAAGTTTGCATTTCCACCAGCAATAGATGAGTGTTTCCCTTACTCCACATCCTCTCCAGCAAAGGCTATTATTGATGTTTTCAATTTTAGCCATTCTGACAGGTGTAAGATGGTATCTCAAAGTTGTTTTGATTTGCATTTCCTTGATCACTAAGGAAGTTGAACATGACCTTAAGTGTCTCTTGACCATTTGAACTTCTTCTGTTGAGAATTCTCTGTTCAGTTCAGTGAACCATTTTTCAATTAATTTTAATTTAAATTAGAATTTTAAAGTCTAGTTTCTTGAGCTCTTTATATATTTTGGACACCAGACCTTTGTCTGATGCGGGGTTGGTGAAGATCTTCTCCCATTCATCTTGTCTTGGAAGAGCCATGTAAGCTTTCTCAGTTTCATTTTCTGTATGGCAAAGGAAGAAACTTGATCTTGGTCCCTACATTACCATTCTTTCCCTAGGACTCTGGGTTTCAGAAAACAAGTATGGATATCTAATTTGATGGACTACTTGTTTGATATTACTTAAGCACTGAGATCTGATTAGAGGACACTAAGACAGCATGATTCACAGTTAAGTTTTATGATCAATTTATCTTTTAAAATCCAGAATTTCCACCAACTTCTAGACATGATAAAATGCCTTATATGCTTTCTAATTAAAATAATAATCTGGAGTCCAGGGGCTAGTGGTGCATGCCTTTAATCCTAGTACCTGGGAGGCAGAAGTAGGCAGATCTCTATGATTAAGGTGGCAGCCTGGTACATAAGAAGAGTTACAGGGTAGCCAGAGCAACAGAAAAAATCTTGTCTTGAAAAACCAAATAATAATAATAATAATAATAATAATAATAAGTTTAATAATGTCTCTGGTTAGTAAGTTGCTATACTGAGCCTTTCTACACATATTTGGATTAATTCTTGTGAAAAGTTTATTAAATCTTGTTTTCCTATTTTCATCATTGCACAGTTAATAGGACTGATGCTCTAAAGGAGTTAAAAATGAAAAGAATGGCACAGGTGGTAGGGCATGCCTTCAATTCTAGCACTTAGGAGGCAGACACAGGCGAATCTTTGTGAGTTTGAGGTTAGCTTGGGCTACAGAGTGAGCTCCAGGACAGGCTCCAAATCTACAGAGAATGCCTGTCTTGAAAAATGAAAAATAATTTTAGAAAAGGAAATAATAAAAGTACATGTCAGATTATGTGGTTCATGAGCTCATAGAGTGTGTATCATATATAATATTTATATATTTAATGATCAAACACTTGTGAAGGGCGTGGTCGATCGGTAGTTAAAAATTAACCAGACTAGCTTAATATAAAAGATTTAGCTTTAATAAACAGAAGCAAGGAAAACTTTCAAAACCAGGGTTCCAGCGATCCAGGAACGCAGGGGCCAAAGAGAGGAATTGGCAAGCACACATGGATCTTTTATTTGTTTTGTGTGGCCCCAGGGGGACACATCCTAAGCAGAATGTGATTGACTGAAGTTCCCCATCACACTTGCTACTGACTATATCTTGTTTTATATGAGGTGTGTGTGTAAGTTTTTTTTGTGTGTGTATGTGGTGTATTGTGTTTTATATGAGGTGTGTGTGTGTAAGTTTGTGTGTGTGTATGTATGTGTGTGTGTATGTGGTGCATTGTATTGCAAGGCAGATACCACTTACTATATTAAAAAAAGAATAATATCCCGAGCCCTTATCAAATAGATATGTAAAGACAGGAACTTGCTGTGCTTTGGTTTGAAAGTCCACACTCTGCATTGAATCTGTGTATTTCCATCTTCAATATGTATTTCACTTCCATTACTACTGGACCGAAACTTTCACCCATTATTTTAATCTTATGCAATAAAAAGAAGGGTAGATTTGAAAATTTTCTATTATATTTTTCTGAAGCCAGGCAGTTAGGATGGTAATGTGGAGACAATATTCCCTGCTTGGTCCATGCTTTGTTTGTTAAATGGAATTTAGAGATTTGCATATAGGGTAATTCAATCACTTGGCTTTTGGAAAGGGATTTGTTCTCACTTGTCCTAATGTTGATAGGCAGTGAGGACTGTGGCGAACTTGTGAATGTTCTTCTCTTGATTAGCTCCATCTATGACATTGAGTATGCATGTTGAGCAACAATAGAGGACAAATACATAGCTCTCCTAAAGTATAAACTGAGCTTTCAACTGTGGCCTATAAGAAATGAGTTGCAGAAATAGCATGCCTTTTACATGCAGATTCATTTAGCAATATCTTTATTGGATGACTATCCTCAAGGTCATTCATGTCTTTGCTTCTTTAGTTATATTTAGCAGAAGCTGTAATCTATCTTTAAATAACATATTCTTCTTAAAAAGAGAAAAAGGGGAAAGAAAACATTTTCAACCTTTGAAAATTCAGCCTCAGTTCTCCAAAACAAAATTCATCAAATTCCCTTGTGTTTTTAGGAGCAACAATGAAAAGAGACAATTTCTTAAATGGAGAATTGACAAGTGACAGTGATTAATGACATTTGTGTTTATTGGGTTGGCCGGAGGCCAAGTGTGAGGAGTGCTTCCCTAGACCCCTTATTGGTAAAATTGCAGCTCAAAACAGGTGCAAACACATTACACATAAAGTAGAAGAAGAGGGCTTCCATCCAAGAGCGTCTGCCCACTTTAGTTTCTGTTTTTTGTACTTCAGTAAAGAAGAAATATGGACAGAATTCATTCCAACACAGCTTGATGCTGCATTTCTTTTTATGTCGACACATTGTTTCAAAACCTGTCAAGATAAATGTAAAAAGCTTATGTTGATTTCTATTTAATAATTATTTTAAATTTTAATAGCTTTTTAGCTTTTCAATTTTTAATTCCTCTTTCAGTTTAGTTTTATCTTTGTAAGAAACACATGAACAGTCAAACCAAAAGAATTTCTCTAACAGTAATGGCATTCTCCTGGTTTCCTGTGCTATAGAACACAAACTGCGTCCTTGAAAACCCTCATTCCCATCAGAAAAGACCAAACATCCCTTGTCATCTGTTCGCCTAACAAGAATACATCTCCTGCAGCTCCATTAGGGCCCCACTTGCTTCTCTTACAATATTTATTTCTTCTCCTACCACCTCATCACTGAGATCCCAGATTTGTAATATTTATGCATCAAATGTTCTCATTAAAGTTATTGACTATGATGTCTCCCCCGCTGGGAGAGTGAGAAAAGTCAACTCAGGCACATTCGGCCCACAGACACAGATAAAGGAGGAAAAGACAAGAAATGCACAGTGACTCATCCTTGCTGAGGGAGAAATAAAGCGAAAAATTCTGATAAAAAGAAAGCCCATAGCATGCAAGCACTCTGGCATGTATGCTGTATAAATAAAAATTGTTATGTAAGCCAAAATGGGCATATAAAATAAAGGAAGAAGCCATTATTTCTGAGATAGATGTCTTTTTTATTTGATATCAGACAACTCGGGGCCACAGTGAATGCTTCCCAACATTTTTGGAAAATCATTCAAGTGTTCTAAAATGTTATATGAATGTCTCCTAACATACTCTCTGGATTTGAATACTATTAAAGCATTTATTTGTATCAATTCCATGAATATTTCTCCAGTGAAACCAATACATAGACTCTACTTTCAACCCCCTGCTGTATACTGGTAGTGCAAAAAAGAAATAAAGTTATATTAGCAATAACTTCCAATGTGTTGAAAATTTTGCTGAGTTTTTTTTTAAATAATCCTTCTCTCTTAAGGCATTTGTGTGGTACAGAAGATTGAACAGAAAATTTGAAACATGGACATTATCTGTCACCTACTGCTTGAAGCAGTTCAGTAAAACATATACAGTGTACTCAGACAGCAGTTCCATGTCATGGTCTACATTCCCCACCAATACAACTTCAACTGAGTACCTTCCAGACTCAGAAGACTGAATTTGTTGAAAGATGTGGGTTGGAAGGTTGAAAGTGAGTGAGGATATTTTAGGTGGACTTGCAAAATAACTAACATTCCCAATAAGATTTTTAGTACCACCCCTGATGTCAATAACTTCCTCGATTTAAGATTTGGTACATACAGGGAAAAATATAGAAATAGCTTTCCCAAGCTGATGACACTAAAGAAGCTGAAGAAATAGAACAGAGAACCTATGAAGGAGGAAGACAAGGTGCCCATCTACCTTGAAAAGAATTGTAACCAAGTGAATAATACCATCTACGTAAAGAGTCTGCAATGTTCCCTTCTGTGCCAACTAATACAGTCATCAGTACCAGGGCTGGGATGTTGCATGCCATCTCTGAAAAATGCATGATCTTACAGGTGTTCTAGACGCATGGATAAACTCTTCAGACAATGCAGTGTGCTATTGTTACATTAAATTGTGGGAAAAACCAAAATTTTCAAATAAATGTTTGCAATCAGTCCCCTTAGAATCCAAGAAGCAATCTTAATTGAAGGATTTTAAGAGTTACCAGGTGGTGAGATGACTTCTTCCTTGCCCAGTATAAGACATTTTAGAAAAATTATATCCTTTCTGCCTTGAATTAAAGAGTGAATTGCCAAAATAAACTTAATAGTGCAATTGATTATGAGCATTCTGCTTCTAAGTTGTTAAAGGTTTACTAGGTTATTAATATCTTATCTTCAAACATTTGAGAATGTTTCCATTTACTGCATTTACTCATTCATTTGTTCATTAATTCATCACTAAATAAGTTTCTGATCCTGAGCCAGATAATCTGGAAAAATGCAAAACCATAAGATGAAATTTCTACCTGCTAAGGCTTTGCTTCTTCCATTTCCCTTTTGAACAATGAATAAGAAACCTACTGCAAAGATGTTGATTTGACAGTAAGGAAACTGTTAGTGATGCCATGAGCTGGGTCACTCCCATAACAAAACATGAACCCACAGAGGTGACATTAAGGAGACCGTCAGTGTTTCAATTAACATTCTCCAACCTATTAGAACAAATGAGGCCCAAATCATCATAACATCTCTTTATTCTCTCCAAAGAATTTGTTTCCTCAGAGAAATGTTCAAAATTATCCATTTAGCTCTCATCCTAGGTCCCAAACAGGTATTCTGATCTGAAATAACACATCATACTTTAATATTTGAGTGATTGACACTTTTATGGTGTATCATCAGGCGTTCAGCAAAATACTTTTTCTATATGTCTACTTTTACATTTCTATTATTATTCTGTCAATTGCTACTTTGATGCAAACTTTAAACTAAAGTGATCATCTTGAAAAACTTTCTAATCCATCTTCCTCAATTGTTGCATTATGGGCACAATGACATATACCACAAAGGTATAGATTTAGATGCCTCATGATAGACAAATGATATAACATTCAGTTCAGTAAATGTATTCATTTTAAAGTTCTTTGTTATGTTATTAGAAGAAAAGATGGAAAGAAAGATGTTAAGTTTTTACATGTATCAGCCCCAAATTTTATAAGTTTATTTTGTACAACTTTCAATTGTGAAGTAAGATTGGTCCTTTCAGAACTTCTTCAGCCACAGATGCATCTTACAGGGGCATCTTGTAACTATAAGGTGCTTAAGCTTTTGGATCCTTTCCCTTCCTTACCATCTGTCTGTGGATAGCTTCATACACCAGCACATCAATCAGGAGACTGGGAAAATGGTGTCAATTAAATTACACTCTAAATTCATTTTGTGTTTTTCTCCTGCAAGAGTTGTGAGTGAAAAATTAGAATCGAGTAGTAGTGTGTTTAATTGGATTTGTTTGTTTGATTTCTTATTTGTTTATTCATATCTCATATATTACATCCCAACCACAGCTTCTCTTCCCTGCACTCCTCCCAGTCCACCCTCCCACCTTCTCCTTCTCTCAGATTCACTCCTTCTCTGTTTCCCTTCAGAAGGGAACATGTCTTGCAGGCATATCAACCAAACACAGCATAGCCAGTACAATAAGACAAGGTCAAACCCTCATAATAAAGCTGGAACTTGTCAACCCAGGAAGAGGAAAAGGGTCCCAAGAACACAGAGACACATATTGGAACACCGGACTTAACTCCCTAGATCCAAATGAGAAGCAGAAGGAGGGAAAACGTGAG
The DNA here is from genome assembly GCF_982192425.1 of Myodes glareolus. Lineage (NCBI taxonomy): Eukaryota > Metazoa > Chordata > Mammalia > Rodentia > Cricetidae > Myodes > Myodes glareolus. The sequence continues at coordinate 13,804,635 of NC_142028.1, forward strand.
CAAGATAGGCAGGACCAGAGGGAACCTTCATCCGATGATGGATGGCGGTACAGACGGAGACCCACATTGGAGCACTGGACTGAGCCCCCCAAGGTCCAAATGAGGAGCAGAAGGAGGGAGAACATGAAAAAGGAAATCAGGACCGCGAGGGGTGCGTTCACCCACTGATACAAGGAGACTGATCTAATGAGAGCTCCAAGGCCAGCTGGACTGGGACTGAATGAGCATGTGATCAAACCGGATTCTCTGAATGCGCCTGACATGGGGGCTGACTGAGAAGCCATTTACAATGGCACTGTGTCTTGTTTCGTCTGCATGTACTGGCTGTTTGGGATCCTGGTCTGTTTGGATGTTCACCTTCCTAGACCTGAATGGAGGGGGGAGGAACTTGAACTTCCCACAGGGCAGGAAACCCTGACTGTTCTTTGGACCGGAGAGGAAGGAGGAGAGGGATTGGGGGGGGGGGGAGTGGGGGGAATGGGAGGGTATGGAGAGGAGGGGAGAAAGTGGAAATTTTTATAAACAAACAAACTAATTAATTAATTAATTGATTAAAAGAGAAAAAATATGACAAGATAAATGTAAATCATAAAAATCAAATGTACTCACAAAGGGACACCTATTAAACGTTATGTTAAAAAAAATAAGAACAGGCAAAGCAATCAGAGACATCCTCACACCTGCTGTTAGTAGTCCCACCAGAATGCAGGGCTACACAAACAAAACATATATATGGAGGACCTAGCTCTGACCCATAGATCCATACTTGGTTCTTAGCCTCTCTGATTATCCCTTACTTAACAGATAATATTTACTTATAAGTGACAACATATCATGTCTTTCTTTCTGGGTTACCTCACTCAGAATGACATTTTCTAGTTCCATCAATTTGCCTGCAAATTACAAGATGTCAATGTTTTTTTAACAATTTAGTAATATTCCACTATATATGTGTACTACATTTTCTTTCCGTGTTGAGAGACATGTAGGTTGGTTCTAGTTTTGGATATTATGAATAAAACTGCAATGAACATGGGTGAGCAAGTATCTTTGTGATAGGATGGAGCTTTGATTTTAACAGAGACAATCTGAATCAAGCACACCTAAACTGACTTGCCCTTAAAGTGTTACTCTATGTCCTTCCCATCGCTTTTCTCTCTCCCTCCCTCCCTCCCTTTCTCTCTCTTCCTCTCTCCCTCCCTCGCTCCCTTGCTCCTTCCCTCCTTCCCTTACTCTTTCTCTATTTTCTCCTCCAGTATTTCATGTGGTTCAATGTAACAAGGTGGGCTGGCTTGTTGGGGTTTTCTGTCTTGCCCGGTCCCCATAGCTGTTTAGCCTCAAAGAAAATCACACAGAGGTCTCCATAAGTTATAAGCTACTTGGTCCATTAGCTCAGGCTTCTTATTAGCTCTTATGACCTATATTAACCCATTATTCTGATCTATTTTAGTCATATGGCTCGGTACCTTTTTCAGCTGGCAGTTCACATCCTGCTTCCTCGGTGATCTGTGCAGGACTGGAAGGAATCAGCTTCCTCCTTCCCAGAATTCTCCTGTTCTCATTGCATTACCTCTTCTTCCTGTCTGGTTTCCACGCCTATATTTTTTGCCTGGCCAATCAGCATGGCCAATTATTTAAAACATGATTGACAGAATACAGACATTTCTCCCACACCAGTTCAAGTTGGTTTTGAACTTGGTATGCATTGCAGATTACCTCGAACTGATCCTCCTGTCCTGGGTTCCCAAGTGCTAGAATTACCAGAAGAATGCCCATGCCCTGCTAGCCCTAGAGCTCCTTTCTTAGGGGACTTTTCCAGATGCTTATTTGTCACATATTGTGACGTGTCCCCAGTTCCTTTCTTGTTTTACATTATGATACATTTGCCATTCTAAGCAGCCTTCCCTGGGGATCACTGTTGTACTTTGGTCTTGGTAAGGGCATCTAGGTTAACTGGCCCTATAACCTCTCTGAATGTTGCACAGTAGTCTGCTAATCCATCAGCAGAGACTTTCAGTCAGCAGTTCAGTGTCTTAGTCAAAACTAGGGTTAAAGAACCACAGGTCATAAGGCATCTGATGGAAGTCTTGTGAAATGACAACAGAAAAAAATAGGTAAAAAGGAGGAGAGACGTGTTTGAAGTATTGTACAAAAAAATGAATATTGAATCAACAATATGTCTTTTTAAGATAAATTTCTCCCTAAATAACTTAAGTGTGCATTCTTTGCCGAGTGTCATATCCAGATGTGTGGTAAGGTTTATGGTCAGCTAGGAACTAGACAGACATTTCCTGAAACACATGAGTCCAATTCTCCAAACCTTTGCTAAGATGGCATCTGTATGTGGTACATATTTGGGACTTTTGCCAGACGTTTTTCATCTGCAGTTCTCATCACATTTTTCTTATTCAAACCTGCAAAGTTAGCTAGAGGTAACATCAGAAGACTGTAATTCATTCCTGAGCATGCACGCAACCACACATGTATGTACTGCTGTCTTGGGTCCCAGGAATTTACCTGGAGTTTTACAAGAGTCAAACAGTGTACGCCTTCTCAGATTCTTATTTTGAGGCTTTTGCACAGGTTCTTGAGTTACCAACTTATTCTCCAGCTTCTCAAGAAGAAAAGTACATTTTGGATCCATAAACAGTTTAGTCATATCTGAGTATTGGATGGTACCATTATGATAAAGAAAAAAAAAAGAAAGGTAAAGCCATCTATTAGATGCTGTATTTTGATCTAACTCATCTCACTGGATGAACCCTGACAGAGTCTATTTCCTCAAAAAAAAAAAAAAACCCTTTATAGTCTCAGTTTAAAGACTATTGCTTGCTAGTTATGCTATGTCAGTATAATACATGAATTGGAATAACTCTTCTCATTTCTTTCTCCTCATGTTCAACTCCACTCGTTGCACATGATAAAATGTGGTTTTAAAAAGATGGTTATGTGTGCAGTTGAGCCATGGAGAACTTACTTAATTTCATGGCTTTATTTCTCAAAAATAAAAAGAAAGAAAGAGAGAGAGAGAGAGAGAGAGAGAGAGAGAGAGAGAGAGAGAAAGAAAGGAAGGAAGGAAGGAAGGAAAGAAGGAAGGAAGAAAGAAAGAAAGAAAGAAAGAAAGAAAGAAAGAAAGAAAGAAAGAAAGAAAGAAAATGGTCAAATTCAAGCAGTCTTGAAGAGGTTTCTGGTAAGTGTTCTTAAAAGCCTGCTGGACTTCTCAACATTGGCAGTCTACAAGATGTCCAAAACTAAGGAAGGCTCTCCGTCCTCACATAAGCTTTTTCTTCTTTCTCTGTGCCAATTTATCGTATTCTTCACTACTGACCCTCAAAACCATGGCATGTTTTCACCCTTAATTTATTTTCATTGGATGTATCCTGAAGAAGCAATATCTTTCCATTTTCTACAGCATCAATATCAGTTTCATCTTCAATCTGATGCTGGTGATGTTTTCTAATGAAAATTCTATAGTAAGCTCCCGAATGATACTTAAAATTATCAAAATGTTATTTTCAACTTTCCGTGGTTCATACTTCCAATCATGTTTTACAATCTTAATTCTTGCCTTCAACTCCATTCCAAGTCTCATGCAATTGAAAGCTTATTGTATGATATTAATTCTGAAGCATCATCTTTCCTCTCACAACCTCATCAGTGATTCCATTTCTGAGTCTTACTGTTATTACTCAAATTTAAAGCAAACAGCAAACATATGATTTACAAATTCTTATATCCACAAAATAAACAAATTATTTCCTGGTGTTCTGAAACAAATTTTGCATGTGAAATATATATTGAACACTCGGAATGGCCTGATTATAAAATGAGCTATGTACATAATGTTTATATTTATGTATCCACCAGGATACAAAAATTTAGGTCATAATTTAGTGCCATAATAGTCACTTTGAATAGACTTGCAGCTTTATATTTGCCTAACAGAGTTAGCATATTCCTTAACTTTTGCTAGTCACTGCTATGTTTGCTTAGAAAATGACAAAAGAGTGGAAGGAAAGACTCACATTTGTCATTTTCCATAGAGATGGTGTGGAAGAGCACCATTTAATCTAACTCACAGGTTATAAGAACTACAACACTGTGCATCAGCCAAGGAAGCTGATATTAGAATGGAAGCAAACAGGTTCATCATACCATGCTTGTTTCAATATGGCATAAATTCATTATACATAAACACTGCATGTACTACTGCTTTTTAAAGTTTTGCTGCCATATTATTTCAATTTTATTCACTTTTTAACACACACATTCAAACACCAAAGATGTTAGAAAAGCTAATTCCTGGAAGCCCAATTTAACCAGTCCTTACTCACAACATCATGGACTATTTTCAGAAATACTAAAAATACAATATCCTGATAATTTTGATACATAGGATTAGCTTATGTGGTGTTAGTAAATGAATCGATAATACATATGTATACATTGTATATACTGCCCTTATCATATATACCAGTTTTATTCATCCAGAGAACAAAAGTCATGCATGCACATGGCATGAAAACAGATGGTTTGGAAACACAAATTAGATGAGAAGAGTTAACAGGAGAATGGATACAGGAAGGGCAGTAAAGAGGGATCATGGTCTAAGTACATGATATACCTAAACTATTCTACAAGAAGTGTCATGACTTACTTTTGAACAATAAATACACAGAAATGCAAGTACTAACAATATGAGCAAGTACTCACAAAACTTGCTGCATTGGCACTGTGGTAGAGTGAAAACAGAAATTCAAGATAAAAATAGAACTTTGTTATATCATTGACAAGAAAAATAATGCCCCAAGCAATACCTTTAAAAACATATTGCATTTCTTGAGAGGAATATTATGTGGGGTTTAGAGAGGAAAAGCAGGATGTTGGAGAATGGTGAATATTTTTTGAGGTTTTTTTATCAAACTATTGTAAGACATATAAGGGTCCAAACAATATTTGACTAAACTCAAGCATAATTGGAATAGACTGGAATTCTAGCCTGGGTATTTTATTTGTCCTTGGCCTTAAACAATCCAGGATCTATTAGAATACAGAAATGAAAAAGTCAACTTTATTTAACAACACTACATAGACATTAATGCATAAAATGTGTCCTTGCATCTTAGTAAGACAGAAGTCATTCTACTGATAGAAGTGTCAAAGGCAGTTCTTTGATTTACTGACTTGTTCTTCTTTTCTGCTTATATTAAATATCATAATAATTAAAATAAGAATAAATCTAGAACACAACTCAGTGTTTAATAATGATTAAAGAACTGTTCATAAAAAATTACTGAAAATTACTAGATCTAAATTAACCTTCAGTCAAGGACTCTTTTAAGGAACATTATAGTGTAAAAAAAAGAGTGATGGGGAGGGGAAAAAAGAAGAAAAAAAGAAAGAGAAAAGGAAAAGGAAGCAAGCAGGAAGCAATCCAGCCATCAGTGAGCAATGGCTAAAAAGCTGTACACTTGTCCTGGTCCTAAAATTACCCAGGAACTTTCAAACTCCCCCATCAAGTTCTGCGCTGAAAAGCTGTTGGTTCTATAAATCCCACTTCAGTATGACCACAGAAGTTAATGAAGAACTTTTTAAAAGCAGGAGTCCTAAACAACATTGGCTGAAGAAACCCGAGACACTAGACGGTGACACACTAGGGTCAGCACCAGCACACTAGCAGCTGCTTGGCTTTTCATTCTTACTGAAGCTATTCATTTTTCTTCCAGACAGAATTTTGTAATTTCTGGATAGCAAGACTTGACGGAGTGTACCCACTTTTTTCAACCATCAGTGATGTCTTTTTCCAAACGGGAAGCTATTAGACATTGCTATGAAACATACACCCTTCATTAGTGTGATATCATGTAAGGAAAAAAGTCATCTTAGAACCCTAATGGACAAAGAAACCAAAGAGTCATGAGAGAAGACTGTCTTCTTTTTCCTGAGAGAAAGTGATTACTTACCACATTGCCGGACAAGTTTCCAGACTGGGGGTCCAAGAGCTGAGAAATGTTATTTAGACATAAAAGGCTAGACATGGGTACAAATTTTGTAATAAAATTGTCCAGCATGGAGGAAGTGTTAGGGTCGTGCTTGGAGGGTTTGAGAAGAATTGGGTTGGAATAGCTAACGGACTCTACGAGCACTAAAGCCTTAAGGACTTGATATTTTTTAACCTCTATATTGACCAGAAGGGAAAATGTAAGCTAGATACAAGAAATACCTCGACCTTTCTGAGACAGGGTAGAAGGATATAGGATTTAAAATATTGAGATGTGCCCAAGAGTCATTCCATGTAAAAACATATTGGCTAAACTGGTGGAGAAATCTGTGTGTATAGATAAAATTCAAATTAACATTTGACAGTCTGTACTTGGCCACATCTCTTGTTTTTATTCCAATTTTTATGTTGCCTAGAACTCCAGAGTTCCCTAGTCTTAGCTTCCTGTGACCATCGTGTTCACAGGAATGGATCCTAGCCCTAAGACTAATACAGAGCACACTTTCCCACAGTCCCAGAGTATTTGGGTGCAAAACCAATCATAAAAGGAGTCTGATGAAAAAAGTATGAAGTCTGTAGTTTTCCACCACAGAGGATAGCCTCCTTAATTATAAACAGGTCAGGAGACATTGTGCTTTATTAAAAGATATTAGGTTTTCTTAGCGCGTGTAGCCTGGCTGCATTCTGCTTGTTCTGGCATTTAATTTGCTTGTTGGTCCTGAATTTGATAAGAAGGATTTGTTAGTAGAAGCAAAACTTGGAAAAGAGCTTCAAGCAATAAAGCATTGCTATTTTTATTTAATGGTGGCTTCCAGACAAGAAGGCCTCACTGGGAACTGTCCTAAATTAAATCTCCCTATAGGTGGTCTCTATCATCGCATGAAATCCAGATCTTCCATGAAGATGAGGGAAAGAAATATTCAGGTGAGATTTAAGAATAAAATCATCTTCTTCTTTCTTCAAGGATGGTCTTATAAGTGGCAGTCATTTTTGGTCAGATGTCACATTCAAATAGAGCAAGTTAGAAAAACTACACATTTAAGAAGACGATGTTAAAGGTGTAGCTTGGAGAACATTTTAAGGAAAAAAGAAAAATCTAAGGCAGCATTATTGTTAACCGCTCTGAATCCAAAGTGGCAAATGTGCTGTCAGAACTCAGAAGAACAGTCAGAGAGATAAGAAGAAACGTTGAGAAGAAAAGTCAACTTCAGGACAAAAGGCAGGAATGCAACCTTGCAGAGACAAGACTAGTGGAGACAATAGAGCTTCACATTCCAAGCCTCCTATGACGTCAACAAGAATGGATGACGAAAACAGTAAGTATAATCAAATGAATTGTCGAGTTTGATGTGATCTGGGGTGATTGATGTTCAAGGCCTGGGAGGGTTTAAAGTTAGCACGAACGAATGAGTGAAAATCACCAAGAATACCCATTCTTGTTGTGGAATATTAGTTTATGATGTGTGACAGTCACTTATGCTGTGGAATAATTATTTAATGAAGCAAAGATGTGTTGCGCTCTTTTATGTTGACTTAGTTTAATTCTGTAAATTAAATTGTGTTACATTGCCTGTGTGAAACACCTGATTGGTCTAATAAAGAGGTCAATGGCCATGGCTAGGCAAAAGAAAGAGATGGGACTGTCAGGCAAGGTAATAAATAGGAAGAGAACTCTAGGCTTTAGAAAGGGATAAGAAGTGAGAAAAGAAGGGGAGAAGGATGCCAGTGGTCAGCCCCCCAGACACACAGGCAGTCACTAAGTAAAAAGGGAAAAAAAAGATATATAGAATGAAGAAATGTGAAAAGCTCAGAGGCAAAACATAGTTAAATAGAAACAGGATAATTTAAGTTAGAAAAGCTGGCTAGACAGAAGCCAAGCTAAGGCTGGGCATTCATAGGTAAGAAAAAAATCTCCATGTATTTATTTAGTAGCTAGATGGTAGACCCTTAAAGAGCAAAAATAAGTAAGTAAGTAAATAAGTAAGTAAGTAAATAAATAAATAAATGAATAAATAAGCTACATTTTGGTGGCCAATGTGGAGCCTGTATTTGATGCAGGGCCTGGACATGAGGAAGCAGAAGAATAAACGAAAGAAGGGAGAAAGGACATGGCTCTTTTAAGAAACCTTGTCACATAGCAGACTACTTGATTTTTTATTTTCTTTTATTTATTTTTTTCCATTCAAAAATTTACACTTCCTCCCCTCCTCCCATTCCCTTCCCGTTCCCCCACTCACCCTCCTCCCTCCCCCTCCCTCCTTAAGAGAAGACTGGGAACCCTGCCTTATGGGAAGTCCAAGGCCCTTCCCTCTACATCCAGGCCTAGGAAGCTTTGCATCCAAATAGACTAGGGTCCCAAAAACCCAGTACATGCAGTAGAAGCAAGTCCTTTTATCAATGGCTTCTAAGTCAGCCCCCCTTGTCAGCCACATTCAGAAAGTTCGGTTTGATTGCATGCTAATTCAGTCCCAGTCCAGCTGGATTTGTTGAGCTCCCATTAGAAAAAGGACACTGTCTCTGTGGGTGGACCAACCCCTCGCGGTCCTGACTTCCTTGCTCATCTCCCTCTTGCTCTTCACCTTTACCTTGGGAGCTCAGTCCGTTGCTCTGATGAGGGTCTCTGTCTCTATCTCCATCTGTTGCTGTACAAAGATTCTGTGGTGATATTCGAGATAATCATCAGTGTGATAGTGGGGCAAGGCCAGTTCAGGCACTCCCTGTTCTGCTGCCCAAGGACCTAGCTGGGGACATCCCCGTGGACACCTGAAATCTTCTATAGAGCCAAGTCCCTTGCCACCCCTAAAATGGCTCCCTTAATGTAGATATCTTCTTCCCTGCTCCTATATCTGCCCTTCTTTCATCTCCACCCTCCCACTCCCCCAAGCTCTCTACAGTCTTTCCTTTCTCCCTTTTTTCTCCCCCTCGTCCCTTGCCCCACACCCACCCCCACTCCTATCCCCACCCCCAAGCTCCCAACTTTTACCCGGCAATCTTGTTTGCTTCCAATTTCCAGGAGGATCTATATATGTTTTTCTTTGGGTTCACCTTGTTATTTGGCTTCTCTAGGCTTGTGAACTATATATAGGCTTAATGCCCTTTGTTTATGGCTAGAGTCCAGTAATGAGTGAGTACATACCATATTCATCTTTTTGGGTCTGGGTTATCTCATTCAGGATAGTGTTCTCTATGTATAACCCCAGTAGCACAGAAAACAAGAGCAACAGTGAATAAATGGGACCTCCTGAAACTGAAAAGCTTCTGAAAAGCAAAGGACATTGTCATTAAGACAAAAAAGCATCCTACTGAATGGAAGAAGATCTTCACCAACCCCGTTTTAGACAAAGGTCTGATCTCCAAAATATATAAAGAACTCAGGAAACTGGACATGAAAATTCTAATTAACCCAGTTGAAAAATGGGGTATTGAACTGAAAAGAGAATTCTCATCAGATGAAGTTCAAATGGCCAAAAGAAACGTAACGTCATGTTCAACCTCTTTAGTGATCAGGAAAATGCAAATCAAAACAACTTTGAGAAACCATCTTACACCTGTCAGAATGGCTAAAGTCAAAAACACCAATGTTAGCCTATACTGGAGAGAATGTGGAATAACGGGAACACTCATCCATTGCTGGTGGGAACGCAAACTTGTGCAACTACTTTGGAAATAAGTGTGGCGGTTTCTCAGGAAATTGGAAATCAATCTACCTCAGGATCCAGCAATACCACTCTTGGGAATATACCCAAGAGATGCCCAATCATACTACAAAAGCTTTGTTCAACTATGTTCATAGTAGCATTATTTGTAACAGCCAGAACCTGGAAACAACCTAGACGTCCTTCAATGGAAGAATGGATAAAGAAAGTGTGGAATATATACACATTGGAGTACTACTTACCAGTAAAAAATAATGACATCTTGAATTTTGCATTCAAATGGATGGAAATAGAAAACACTACTTAATTTTTTAAAGCTAAGTAGAAACAAGAAACTAGCAAGAGAAAAATACCTGCCACAGTTCCAGACACTGGTATTCCAGAGCCGGGGGGCCTAATGCAGTTCTTGGTCACCTACCTCTGATCAGGCTGCAAGCTTTAGGTTTGGCTTTCATACACCTAAGGATGTGGCTGAGCTAGTCAGTCACCAAAGCCACAGCATATCTCCTAACTTAGCAGTTTAAATGCTCATGCAATCAGAAAAGGAGGGAGATAAGCAGTAAAGACAGATTTAGATGGGGAAAAACACTCTAAACTGGTTCCAGTATATTTAAAAATGTGCAGAGGCTCAAGAAACAAAGAGAAAAATATATAGAAAGTTATAGAAAAATAGTTTAAAAATAGTTAAAACAATAAAGTACAACTTTTAAAAAGAGAAGTAACATGCTAAAATGAAAGATTAAGTTACATAAAGATAAAGAACACACAAAGAATCTGGATCCTGTATGGTATTGTGCAGCGTTTGAATTTTTTGATTGCTGATAAACAAATGACAGCTCCGAGAGGTATGGGATTGAAAGAATGGGATTGAGAAAGGGATTGCTGAAATAGAGTCTACGTACTTTAGGAATATCTTAGTTTTAAAATAGAAGTAAAAAACTCTATTTGTCAAATGGAAGTCAAAAAATGATTTGAGGAAGAGGTTTTGTCCCCCCCCCCACACACACACAGGAAATGAATGGCTGTGAATTCCTTCAGCGTTGATAAGGACCTGGTTTGATCAGGAAGACCTCCTAAATCTTGACAGATGATATATATCAACAAGACTGCAGATCTTCCCAGGACTTGGCCATTATCTCAATTTCAGGAAGAATACCTAAAGATGTTTTCACTCACAGACAAGAGAAAGCAGTCTAGCAACTACTATGCCCACATTCCCAAGAGGTAGAGTCTGTTTTTTTTTTTTTTTTTTTGGTTATTTGGTGGATGATGAATGTTTGTCATCATTTAGGGGAATATAGGAATATATCATAAACAGACAATTATTAATCTCAGATATTTTTCTTTGGCATAGATTTTGATATAATGGTATAAATTTGAAGTTATTTTTGTCATACTATAATATATGTTTCTACTTTTGTTTGAGGTATTGAACTTATGCAATTCATTTAAAATGCAGTGCACAAGTGAGACATAAAGTTAGAAGTTAATTGATAATTGTCAAACTTCTAGTCACATTAGTTATGTTTCCAAGATTAGCTGGGATGTTTAGCTTTAGTTCCAGCACTCATAAGGCAGAGGCAGGTGGATCTCTGGGAGTTTGAGACCAGCCTGGGCTACAGAGCTAGTTCCAGAACAGGACACAAAGCTACAGAGAAACCCTGCCTCAGGAGCCAAAACCCCTCCAAAAAAGATTAAACAGGTACATTTTAGACAGATATATAGTTTCCAAACACTTCAAAGACCTATAGAATATGGCATTCAAGATGTTTAATAATCTAAGTTTTTCACAAAAGTAAGATATCTCTGCTTCTGGCAGTACCAATTTACTTGATAAAAGATGACAGGATGAAAGAAACTGCATAGGAAATTGTCTTTCAGCATGGCAAGGATAGACATTTTAGCAAGAAACTGCTCTTGTGTTGATTGCTGACCATATCCTGTACAGACTAGACAATTAAGACAGAGGACAAAGACTATTGAACTTTGATAAGACAAGGTAGGACAGCCCTTTGAGAGTCCTGCTTCACAGAAGAATCTACCAGATCTTCTTCTGGACACAGAGGGAAGTGACTGATGAGTTTGCCAATGCAAGGTGGGACAATCCTTCAAATTTTTTGCTTCACTTAAAAATATACAGGATATTCTAGGCCTGTAGGCTGAAGATGGATACCCAATGTTGCATAGAAACTCTGGGTGACTGTCCAGAAGGTTGGATGTCTCTGTTGTTAGATAATATTACATTCTTTTGGGGTCTTTGGTTGAGATAAAGACTAAATATTATAGTTTTCCTTAATTATGATAAAAAGTAAATTAGTAATAAAACTTTGGAATCACAAAGTTAAGATATATAATGGATTATTTTCTACAAATTTGCTAAGTATAAATAGACTAAATATTGTATGTGTACATTTTACTTGATAATTGTTTTGTTGTATAAAGTTCATTATGTTAAAGTTAAAACCTTTTATTTTCATTTAGACAAAAGAGGGAAATGTTGTGAAATATTAAAAATGTGTTACATTCGTTTATGCTGTTTAATCTTTGTTTAATAATACAAAAGTGAGTTGCATTCTTTTATGTTGCATTTGTTTAATTCTGTAAAGCTTTGTTACTTTGCCTGCCTGAAAAATTATGATTGGTCTAAAAAGGAGATGAATGACCAATGCCTAGGCAGAAGAGGGAATTAAATGGTGCTGTCATGCAGGAAGAATAAATAGGAGAAAGCTGGGCTTGAGCAAGGGATGAGGAGTGAGAAAAGAAGAGAGGAGGATGTCAGGGGCCAGCTACACAGCCAGTCAGTCATGGAGGAAGAAGGAGGCAAAAAAATATATAGAATGAAGAAAGGTGAAAATCCCAGAGGCAAATGTATTAAAGAAAAATGAGATAATTGAAGTTATAAAAGCTGGCTATAAAGAAGCCAAGTAAGGCCAGGCTTAAGTAAGAGGAAGAGCAAGTCTCCATGTATTTATTTGGGTGCTGGATGTTAGGCTCCCAAAAAGAGAAAAAAAAAAAAAACCAAGAACACTCTTTCTCTGTATATTTATAGAAAGATCTCTCCTGTGGTTACTTCCACAAAGACATCCCCAAATATGTGAGGTAAAACTCTTCAATTTTCTTGTTAAGAATACAGATAGAAAGACATGGTTTCTGAACTATCCCTACTGTGTGTAGTGTACTGAATGCTGCAAAAATGGGACACTTTCTCGCTGGGCAGTGATGGTGCCCGCCTTTAATATCAGTACTCAGGAGGCAGGGGCAGATGTATTTCTGTGAATTAAAGGTCACGCTGGACTACAATAGCTAGTTCCATAACAGGCCCCAAAGCTACTGAGAAACCCTGTTTCAAAGATAGACAAAAACAAAAAAAGAATGGAACACTTTGTACTAATAGATTGTTACTTCCTCAGAAATGAATGTGAAATGGAAGAGAAGAGAAGAGAAGAGAAGTAACTAAAATATTTCTTCAAATGATACCCCACTTCCAATTCCAAAGAAAGCTGTGATCTCCTTGCAACAAGTAAAAAAGTATCATGGTAGAATCTTTACTTTCTTTACAAAGCCTACTGATATTAGAACTTCAAGTCACCCATTTCCTCGAGACAAGATTCCTAGGCATGTTCAACGCACATCAGGACCTCAATTCAGCTTGTTATTCTTAGAAAGTACTGCAGCTAATCTTGGAAATATATTTGTCTCCTTTCTGGAATGAAAGTGCTGAATCTGACCTTACACCATTCTTTATGGATTTGCAAAGTGAACCTCGAAATGAAAAGATGAGTCTTTTCAGTTCTTTCTAAAGGTCACCAATGCTGACGAGCATGGTAACCTTTAATTTG